>NW_013668371.1:34489-36626 GCF_000517525.1 Limulus polyphemus | reverse complement strand
AGCAAGTTTACTACAGTTAGAAAAGTCCATAGGGTGTTGGTAAATAGTTTCTTTCAAACAAAAGGAAGTTTACCACAGTTAGAAAAGTCCATAGGGTGTTGGTGAATAATTTCTTTCAAACAAAAGGAAGTTTACCACAGTTTGAAAAGTCCGTAGGGTGTTGGTGAATAGTTTCTTTCAAACAAAAGCAAGTTTACCACAGTTAGAAAAGTCCATAGGGTGTTAGTAACTTCTTGTTTTTTCCATAGCTCTTTCCTAAAGGTCGTTTCAGCTAAACAACATATGTATGTAAATATAAAATAAGTTTAAAACAACAAGAACGTCTTCGAATTGACAGTAACATGAGTCGCTACGTTCGTTCGATTCAGCTGAGGATTAACAGCAGTAGATCGAGGATTTTATCGGTTTAAAGATGGCATTTTTGAGTAAATTCCCTGATTTATATCTCTAACACTTTGAGGAAAAGGGGGGTGCAAATTCTTTTATTTGCGTATTCAACAATAACTCGCGTGTGCGCGCGCACTCATCGGCTCGGTAAAGACTAGAAGAATAACCACACGATGGGGATGGTGCATTTTTTAAATATGAGACCTGAAGATGTTTAAACCACGGTGCATGGGAAGGGAAATAAAAACGTTAATAACCGGTCATGAAAAGGACGTTGACCTTTTCGTACACCTACGGAAGTATTATCGAGGACAAGGTACGTGCGGTAGTACGTTTCTTACGAAGTAATATGTTAAACCATTAGGGAGCGCTTATAGGTGTGAAAATACCTGGTCACAGTCGAGTCATGCCTCTAATTTCAAATAAAAAACGTTCCTCAGAACAACATTTAAGTACAACTCTTCTCCAGGTAGCCAAATCGGCTAAATTGTTGGCTCTTTATTATATTCGATTCTCAACTAACATGGTCAAAACATGTTCTAACAGTAAATATATATATATATAAAATTTGGCGTAGAGCCAACTATATCAAAAGTCTGACTGGTGAAACTGTAGCACATTGGCACAAAATATTCCCAAAATATACAAAAACCTACATATGACACGTTATAGAATATTCATGTCCTGCATGGACGTATACAGCGACACCTACAAATCATACAAAAATCAGTAATAACTGCTGCTTTTCGTGTACACAGAATTATGAACTACCTTTTGCAAACATTCCGACTTTGCCAGACAGACACCTTAACGTTTCGGAAAAAAATGTTTAAAAATAAATTTGCATAAAAATGAGTTGTTAATCTCCACTGCCAGATATCTCGTACATGCTAACCTCTCTCCCATTACCATGTGAACTAGATTTAATACCAGGCCATCTACTGCCAGATAACTTGCGAAATTAGATCAACCAATTTTGTCTGTGTGGAAGTTAATGCATGTGTGAAGGACTTTACACAAAACCAGTCGAGGAGAATTAGCAACACTTGGAAACTTATTCATGGAAATGACCACAGAAAAGGGTCCGATTGTACGTGACCCATAACACCGTCATGGAGGGAAGAAGAGGTCCGAATGGAACCTGACCTTCCTGGGTCAAGAGACCCAAACACCATCAAGAACTCTGGGTCCAAAAAAACGGTCCAAAGAGAACCTTACTTTCCCAGGTCGTGCGCGAACCTAATACTAATCAAAACGGCCTTATTCTCTTTGTTTTATATGTAAATAATATGCCAACTTATAACTCAAAGAATTATACTATTTCTCAGAAACAAATAACCAAGACGATATTGAAGACTAATATAAACACTGGAAAAGCTCCATCGATTCCTTGAAAACACAAACTGTATGTTTTTCAAAACTCTAACATTATCCCAAGCTCCATTTCCAAGGTTTGTTTGTTTGTTTTGAATTTCGCGCAAAGCTACACGAGGGCTATCTGCGCTAGCTGTCCCTAATTTAGCAGTGTAAGACTAGAGCTAGTCATCACCACCCACCGCCAACTCTTGGGTTACTCTTTTACCAATGAATGGGGGGATTGACCGTCACATTATAACGCCCCCACGGCTGAAAGGACGAGCTCCATTTCCAAGGTTTGTTTGTTTGTTTTGAATTTCGCGCAAAGCTACACGAGGGCTATCTGCGCTAGCTGTCCCTAATTTAGCAGTGTAAGACTAGAGCTAGTCATCAC
>NW_013668371.1:21738-33699 GCF_000517525.1 Limulus polyphemus | reverse complement strand
ATTTCCAGAAAGCAGGGGGCGTGACACTAGTCACGTGACCTCGCTGACGCAACAATTCCTTCCTTTAGATCCTTGAGAAACAAGTTATACTGTCACATGATTGTTAAGTAAACGTTCTTGCAACAGATAATTAAATGGTCGAATCATGTTAAACGATAAAATGATGTCAACGACTGTAGCAAACATTTCGACATCCAGGTAAGTTGTATATGTGAACGTTGCAACACATTAACTATGTCCCAATTTCACCAGATAACGTATGTAAACACCGTACACTGTTTGTCTTTCAAAACCACTGTACGGGTTCTGAGATTATTTATTATGATATAATCAGGTTGCGAGTCGTAAGAAGTAACTTTGAAATTCGAAATGTTAGCCTTTAACAAAAACTGTGTTACGAACCGAAAATCAATAACCCTAAAATAGTACAGAGGTTGCCGTCAAATCCGTGTCTCAACTTTGTCTTTTAACAGCTTCACAAAACCCAACCTTATTGGACGTTTCCTAGACACCAATCGATTAGATCCTGGCGACTATAAACTAAGAACAAGGTCACGATGAATAATAACAAAGTTCTCTAATCTGAGTGGTGAGATTCTAATAAATAAAAACAAACAACACACCAGGCGTATGAATAATTGTTGATTAAACGGGTGGAAGTTTGAGATCATTTAAAAATCTGTTTGCTACATGGCCTCAAATCCTAGAAGACCGTGAGTCTTTCTACAACCTCTGTAAACATAGCCTGAGCATAAGGAGATATTTATAGTAACTTTTAAAAGATTAATACGTAGGTAGATGCAGTGTTTCACCACAGCAAAAACCGTATTTGAAAATCCACAGATTCTGACTTACTGTACTTTTATTATAATTTATTTAAATACCACCTTTATGACTTTTTGATATTAATACAGTCTCGCCTACGCTTGTTTGAACGTTTTTAATCATTACGTACTGTTGCGTCAGCGGAGGTCACGTGACTAGTATCACTATGCGCGAATAGAGGGACACGGTTGTGGCGTGTCAGCATTTGTTATGTTTCTCTTTTTTTTTTAATCAAAATAAGTGTTTTCTAATTTAACAAAAGTCACAAAATACATTTCTTTTGTGAGAATTTTCTCTTGCTGGAAGCATCATGAGAACTGTTTAGGCTCCTAATATTTTACTCAGTAGCTATTATTATTATTATTATCAAAACCATTAGAAGAAAATGTCGTTGCTTTTGATAAAGCTTTCAACACTTGTTACTGCCTGCCCCCTAGTGGCACAGCGGCATGTCTGCGGACTTACAACGCTAGAAACCGGGTTTCGATACCAGTAGTGGGCAGAGCACAGTTAGCCCATCGTGTAGCTTTGTGCTTAACTTCAAACAAAACAAACAAACACTTGTTACATGTTAGTTCAATAAAGATGCGTTACAATTCCTGAAGTAATAATAACATTTATAAAGACAGACACACAAGACCGATCAAATCAAATTCGTAGTTCGAAAGGAAACGAATAAATAATATATTAATTAGCAAAATGTTTACTGCATTAAAACAAAGTTATAAATAGTGAAATGTGTGTAAAAATCAACCATTCTTAAACCATATGTACAAGTGTTTGCTTTCAGATATTCGCGTTAGGCTACTCACTGGTTTGTTTTTTTGTTCTGAATTTTCGCGCAAAGCTACACGAGGGCTATCTGCGCTAGCCGTCCCTAATTTAGCAGTGTAAGACTAGAGCTAGTCATCACCACCCACCGCCGACTCTTGGGTTACTCTTTTACCAATGAATGGGGGGATTGACCGTCACATTATAACGCCCCCACGGCTGAAAGGACGAGCATGTTTGGTGTGATGGGGATTCGAACCCGCGACCCTCAGATTGCGAGTCGAGTGCCCTAACCACCTGGCCATGCCGGGCCCCATATCCATGGAACGTTGCTACAGGTAGCCAGTTCAGCCAAATTTCTTTATATAACATTCGACAATAAACTAAACCGGACATGTCATATCAATAATATTTACAGTACAATATTTTTTTAATATTCTGTAAGGCAATATGGTGGGTGCTTCGTCAAACAAATTTACCAAAATTATTAGGACAACATTTAAGTGAGTTTTCACTCAGACGTATTTAAAAATACATCTCAAAATACAATAAAAATTGTTTTACTAAATAATATCCCCCAGTGGCGTCTTCGGACTTACAACGCTAGAAACCGGGTTTCGATCCCCGTAGTGGTCAGAGCACATATATGCCCATTGTGCAGCTTTGTGCTTAATAACAACCATCAACAACTACTAAATAATCTTACACTATAGAAAGATAAAATATAATATTGTGGGATTGGAAACAGTTTCATACACTACATGTTTCGCTGTCTTATTCGTTATCAGTGTTCCCTCTAGGCTGCGCTGCTGCACAACAACCGATAAAGTAATGATCGGTAATGATGAGGAGTCTCAACACGTTGACGGCCTTAATTACCCTGGTAGTCGATAGGCCCGAAGCCCAAATAACCAACTGGTAGCATTGTAATGTGGCCTAATGATCCAACAAGGTCGATGGCCTAAAATTACTCCCTCCCCCGCACATTGCCTTAATACTGATGCATATGAAAAAATTCACTCCGCACTGAAAAAACTAGAGGGAATGTTACTCCTAATGATGTCGAAACATGCAGAATGCACGAGGCTGCTCTCAGTCTCCCAGTGTTTTATTTCACCCTTACAGAGTAAAATTATTAATTAAAACAATTTTTATTGTATTTGGAGACTGGAGACAGTCTCGTATGTAAATATTTATGGTATACCATTAACGTTGTTTTTGTTCTTTAATACATGTGTGTGAATATTACCCAAATCCACGTGACCTACATCAGGTTATCAGATCTGTAATAAAACATGTTTGTCCTACTTTGTTAATAAACTACAACACAATCAAAATGAAATTCTCAGATTCACATTAAAATTACCCAATATCACAAAAACACAAGAAGAATTCTGTCAAATATTTCAGGAACAACTTTAAAAAGGGGACAATCAAGTGAATGATCTTAATAAAACATGTAGATAATAATGGAAATAAAAACACAGTCCCTCCCCCCTTTCAATACTTGTTACCCCTACTTGAAGTTGGCCAGAAAATATTACATGTGATTAGATGTGAATTTTTTCTGGGCTGTGTTTTTCCTATACTATAGTATTAGAATTCACATTCGCGAAGAAGTTTTCACAGACTATTATTCATGGACAACACCTTGATAGGGGTCACGTTTAGGTTGTTGTGACACGACGAACAGTAAAACGCGCGCACATCACCCAAACTGTGCTGTACAAACATACATCCGTTTCATCAAACAAGCATTCATAATACCAAGGAGGTGGAATAGATAATGACTGTCCACTGCGTGGCCAAAGTACCGGTCAAGACGAATAAACGGTCATCTACTTGAAACTGATGTATGTAGTCAGTGATGTAATGCTATATTTTGAAGTAAGGGGTACCCACGATCTCCCTTAACCTCTCCGCTCAGAGAGAACAGCTAACTGTCAAATTGGTTATTTAATATATGGCTACAGTGTTTAGTAATTGATTAAAAATTGAAAAACCATTGCTATTATAAAGCAGCAGTATATCCGTGGCCACGGAGCTAATGATGAAAAGTTCATTCTACGTATTTCATATTAGAGGCATGAACACAATCCCATCGGTTAAAATCAACACGGGAAATAATCTACACTTGAAGTATGGGGGCGGCGCTCCCACTCGCGACCCCATGGGACAACACCATCGTATGTACTTATTAAAAAGGAACAGTATAAAAACGAATTACTCGTGTTTATAATCGACAATCTTAAAACTGCTGAATTTTAGATGAAGCCATAAATTTTGCTAATTTGATAATATAATAATAATACCCAGGTGCACGCCCTCAAGGTCCACTTAGTATGGGTGCAAAATTTCAGATTTCTAGGTGCTTTGCTCTTGATGCTATGGCGGTCACATATTCTTTCCTATGTGGTTTTTCGCTAGCTTGCCTCATTAAAAAGATGCGCTCGCGTACGCGTGAAATTAAATATAAACAACATTTTTGTGTTATAAGGTCGTTTATGGCAAATATAATAAACGTTTAATGAAAGTATAAAATGTTCTCAAACATGAATGATCACCATAGTTTCCGCCCTTCCTAACGGGAGAATTTAACAATTCTCCAAATCCAAGTCATTTCCCTACGTGTGTAAAACATTTAGTAAAATACTATTTTACACTTACAATGGTATATAATTATAGCTGACTCTACAAGATCTATATGATATTCATGGCTTACATCACAATGTCAATGACAGCCAGGGAACAAAGCTGATGATTCATTGCAATTTATGAGTATTCATCACACCCAAAATAATATAGCCAGCCTCTTTTAGCATAATGGGTTGGGTATGGCCTAGTGATTAGCATGTCGGGCTGGAGCTCAAAGGTCCAAGGTTTGAGCCAACGATGTGCCAATGAACACGCTCCACATTTTATGCAACTTAAAGTTGTAGAGTCGATGCTACTATTTGGTTAAAGGTAAGCGGCGGGTGCTGCTGACTAGTTGCCCTACCACTGGATCACTGAACTTACTGTTTTTACCCATGTATCTTATAATATGCCGTTCTGGTTGAATATACTAACACTAGTACTTCTTTCATCACAAAAGATTAGAACATTATGAAAAACTAGCAGAGACCCGCAAAACATTTCCGGCCAAATTAGTATCTTTATCATAACAGTACTTCATTAAATATAACCTTTCTAGCACAATACAAACGAATTGTAATCGTAGACAACGGAATGTGTAAATCCACTTGTATATAAGGCCCTACTTTATAAAACTTTAACTTATGTTAGGCCTAAGTTCGATAAAGATATAAATTAACACTGTAACTTGTGTACGTTGTTTTTTTACTTGAGTTTAATTAGGACTAAACTTAATACTGTCGATAAATAAACTTATAATGTTATTCTACGACCTAACGTCAAACCTTTTTTTAAAAACTTTGATAAGATTTTAATATTCTGTTGTACAAAATGGTTAGTAAAGTATATTTACATTCCCCTTTTGTTGTTAGTTCTTGTTTCATACAGCAATTGTAGCGACTTTATCACTGAGCTTTGCAGCTCTCTGCCGCAGGCAGGCAGTTTGTCGTCGAGTGAATAATGCGCATGCGCGGTTTTTCTTGGGGAAACATTCTAACTATGCATGCTTATGCCGCAGGTTCTCGGTCAGAAAGCGTAGCGGTCGTACATACAAACAAGCAGAATGATAGTATAGATACCTCTCTCTCCTCAACAAAAAACAGAAAAAAAAAAAACATTAATTTCTTGCAACCTTGGTATGTGAAATAAAATGAAGTTCAAAGTTATTCACTATTTACCATTGCAATAGTTTCTGAACTTCCCTGCAATAAGTGGATCAATTGAATACACAACTACAGATCAAGCTACTACAGCAATCCTGACTGTTCATTAACTGTGCAACTGTCATATCAATTCAATATTAAAAACTCTTTATCATTTAAAATCTCGTTAATTCCCTGAACCTAATATGCAAAACATGGTGCGTAGAGTCTTCACACTTAAACTAGATGATGGAGTAGTTTCGTAAAATACCATTTCGTAATGAAAAAGATATTATTAAACATTTAATAATCCAATTTAAATACAACGTGGGAATGTTTTATAAATCAGGGTTAGGCCTCTTTGTTTCTATTTTGCCGTCGAAGTAATATTGTAAATTTTTGTTTTGTTTATCTATGTCTACATTCGAATCACGCATACTGCTCTAACTTTGTTTCTTCGTAAATTGTAAAAGGAGTAACACTAAGAGTTGGTGGTGGATGGCGATGGCTAGCTACCTTCCCTCTAATCTTACACTGCTAAATTAGGGACGGCTAGCGCAGATAGCCCTCGTGTAGCTTTGCGCGAAGTTCAAAAAACAAATAAAACGAACATCGTAAATTGTATTATGTTCCCTTTACTTTAGTCTTTCCTAAGATAATATGAAATATAATATTATAATATACATTTTAATTAACCAGGAACAAAATGTACTCACGTTGACACACTTATCAAAATACTTTTTAGTTGTTGTTGTTGTTGTTGCTTGACTGGTACTAGTTTTAATAAGTACACCTAAAGAATTTCGAGTGAATATTACGAAACGCCCGTCGGGAATTGAAAAGCCTTCGTCGATCCCCAAGTCAAGGTAAAAATGAGATATATTGTACCTTACTCATTTAGGGTTGTGACATTATTTTAAAATAAACAACTCTGAACTTTGCTTGGAAACGTTTCGTAGTATGTGTACCTTGTACGCGTGAACTGTGCCTTGAAAACATACATTGTCATTTTAAACCTGTTTAGCCTAAGGGATACGAAACCATTGCGAAAAAAAAACAAGTTTCAACCGAGTCTAAACTGTGCCCTTAAGGGTTTCGCAAAATTAAGAACTTAGTTTTAAACAGTTTAAAAATAGCTTGAAAAGGTCAAGTACAGTTTCTAGCGTGTTTTTGTTGTGGTTTTTTTTTTCCAGCATTATATTGAATTGTGCCTGAACATTTGTCTTATAAATTAAACTATAATTATTAACTTAAATCTGCGCTAGAGGTTTTTTTTTATATATATTTACGAGCTACAGTGAATGTCAAAAGGCTTGGTGAACTGATCTGGTTTTCAGTTATATAGAACACTTGAAGCCAGTATTTATACATACTGGTACTTTGATTATTTGATCATTAAAGAATGTTTATAACATATTGTCCAATAGGAAGATTTGACTGGATTCTATTAAAATCGATAAATAACTCGCACTGTATTTTACAAAAATAAAAAATATGTTTCATATATAGCTTTTGGTTGGAAATTCCGTGCCTACTTGGCCTGAATAAGTAACCTGTTATAAGATACATATCTGAAGTAACAAATAGTCAAGTTATGTAGAATTCTAGATTTTTTTTTTAAATCTTACTGCCCTGGTAACAATAACCCCTTCTAAGTTATCATCCTAAAATGGGGCGAAAAAAAAAAAAGATTTTGTGCAAAATACCCACCAGTAACACCATTCATCATAAACCACACGATGAAGCTTATTGGTTGATCTACAACATACGTTTACAAAAAATAACCAGTGATATACTTTAACCGAAAAAAATCGAAGTCACGTAATCAGAACACGACAACCTCTTACATAATATAAAGTTGTGTTTATTAGTGTTCAACTGTTGTAAGTTCATAAATTTTTGTTACATTAATACAAATTAACATATTTCGTTAGTTACGAAACAATCTGCCTGAATTTCTTATAGTTATATATACATATATCATATGTATATTTATTTATATGATTCTTGTTTTGGCACTAACACTAAAACACTAGAATGTTACTGAGTAGTTTTGAATAAATCCCGAATATAATCATTCACATCCACAGGTGAGTCTTACTGGTGAGTGTTTTGGTTGTAAATTGTGTGTATATATATATATATAAAGTAAAATCCGCTATAACGATGCTTATTTTCTAGGAATGATAAATAATACATAATAATGTACATAATAAATAATAAAACGTTACCATCGTTACCAGCTCGAGACTCGAGGGATAAAAGGATGAAGAAGAGTTGTTTGTTTGTTTGTTTTTTTACTTACTAAACAAATACGTTTGTTATTAGAATTACAGAATATATAATCTATTTAAAACATAACCCATGACAATCGTAACAAAATTCTAAAGCTGGATGCTATTTAAAGTTTTTTTAAATACTGAATTGCGTTAGTAGAAAATAAATACACGTCTAACCTGATTTTGTTGTGACTTCGATGACTTTGCTTACGTTGATGAGGCGAAATTCTTCCCGCGCTATTAGGATTACTGTTTCAATACTCAAGAAAGCCACGTTGTGTCTCGGCACTCACGAGAATACCGATATGATGTCTGTGGAGGAAGTGAAAAAACCGTTTTAAAATACGACAAGTAGGTCAAGCCAATCGTGGTGTAGTGATAATACATTTTGTTCCAGTTTGAACAAACTAGACTTTGTATGAGCTTGACCTACAGAAACAGTATTCAAGTGAGGGGAAAAGTTATTTCAAAGATTGTTCTAAGTCACGCTTACTCTGGAACAAAAACCAGTTTTGAAGACACCTTTTATTTAACATATGTTTGCGCTTGCGCAGATTGAGCAGAGTTACCCAGCATTTATACCGGAAATTAAACTTTGTTATCAGATTATCCATACTAATAGAACGAGGATTATGTTATTATCCATACTAATAGAACGAGGATTATGTTATTATCCATACTAATAGAACGAGGATTATGCGATTATCCATACTAATAGAACGAGGATTATGTTATTATCCATACTAATAGAACGAGGATTATGCGATTATCCATACTAATAGAACGAGGATTATATGATTATTCATACTAATAAAACGAGGATTATGTGATTATCCATACTAATAGAACGGGGATTATATGATTATCCATACTAATAGAACGGGGATTGTGTGATTATCCACACTAATAGAACGAGAATTATGTGATTATCCATACTAATAGAACGAGGATTATGTGATTATCCATACTAATAGAACGAGGATTATGTGATTATCCATACTAATAGAACAAGGATTATGTGATTAACCATACTAATAAAACGAGAATTATGTGATTATCCATATTAATAGAACGAGGATTATGTGATTATCCATACTAATAGAACGAGGATTATGTGATTATCCATAATAATAGAACGAGGATTATGTGATTATCCATAATAATAGAACGAGGATTATGTGATTATCCATACTAATAGAACGAGGATTATGTGATTATCCATACTAATAGAACGAAGATTATGTGATTATCCATAGTGTGTTTTACTTCAAATATTTTGTGTGTGTGTGTGCTTGAGTTTCAATTACTTTATCTTAATTGATAACATAGGCTTTCTAACGAAACAGTAATGTACTACTTACTACGAAAGCTATAGGTTACAGGAAAGACTTGAAGATCCATATAAAACCTTTAATATATAACGAATGATATTAATGATATCAGTAACAGGTATACCTCTCTCATACACCTTTTTTTTTACCTTTATGGCGCCCCCCCCCCCAGTGGCACAGCGATATGTCTGCGGACATGCTATAATCCGGGTTTCGATACCCGAGGTGGGCAGAGCACAGATAGTCCATTGTGTAGCTTTGTGCTTGATTACAAACAAACAAAAAAAAACCTTTATGGTTGTGTGTTTCAAATGTTTTTTCAAACCTAGATCGCTTTGCATCTGTATAGGCCTTCGTGATTGGCTGATTTTCAAAAACATAATTTCATGACAAAAAAACAAACAAAACAAGGCATTAAGAATTGTTGGAAAAAATTGTGAAATAGAATACCACCAAAGCTTAAGCAGCCATCTTTTTCTTTCTTTTTTTAAATTGACATGACATTTCCTACCTGAACCTCTCCTCAAAACACAAACAGAGTGGTATTCAGAGTTATTACGCTTGGATTTATTTACATGTCATTGGTATTGTAAGAACAATAATGGCCAGACTCTAAACCTTCACAGAAGTCATAAATCACTTATCAAAAATAGTGAGCGACATTAAGATTGTCATTGGTGATAATGAAGCTTGACAGGCTGAAACGTCTAGAAAGTGAACATGGGAATACAATTTGTTCCTGTTGAGTCAGATGTCTGTTACGAACATCACCATAAACCAAATAGTATGTTTTAGAATTAGCCTAAAATAATTAATGTTGGAAACCAGTTAATTTTAATGTATGCCACAGAAACTATAAACATCGCACATTTTAACTTATGTAGAATGCATCATCATAAATTTTATTTCTTATAATGATCTTTGAAAAATTTCTCCTGTTGCGTTGACCATCTTCAGTCTCCCCATGACCTCACCGATGTGTTATACCTTATGGCCCTTACCCGTCCTTTGCACATTTGTTATACTGACCACCCGCAAGATTCCTCATGACACATCGGCAACTAAGGTTTAAGTACGGTTAATAATTACTTTATTATTGCAATACTATCGAGGTGTGTGAAAAAAAAGGAGGAAATATCCAAAAATTTCTAGCATTCATCACCAAATTCCGAGAAATATACCATACTGGAGCATGATGGGATCGATATAAATACTAAGTAACAAACGGGTGAGGCACGAGCTGATTTAAAGTGGCCAGTATAACAAGAGTGCTAAGGACAGATGGGGCCTGGAGGATATTGAAAATGGCCATTTAAGCCGGTTAGTAACAGACAATACATAAATAAATAAGGGAAATTATGCTTACGTGTTCACCACATAGATAGGGCTGCGTATGGGAAGGTTAAAGGTTCGCTCTACGATGCCATTAAATGTTATGACACTCCAGGGAATTTCTTGCACTGGAATTCACGAACTACATCCGAGCGAAAGTAAAACCACCTGTCCATCTATGAGGCCTTTAAAGTGGGTTAATAACTGGTTTTAATATTTTGTTGACTTAAAAAGCCTGATGGATCTTCAGTAACGAAAGACCATTTAAAAACCGGATTTCGATACCCTTGATGGGCACAACACAGATAGCCGATGATGTATCTTTATGCTTAACTAGAAACAACTTTTACATTTTTTTGAATAATACTTTAGGACTTTTCCTGCATGACTTGTGGCGAAAACGTTACATGGCATTGGTATCAATGTGACATTAGGTAACTGTATTTATTTACCCGTTTGTTGTTGTGGCAACTATATCCTAAACGGTAGGAGTACACTATTCCTAGTTTATTGCTATTGCAGCAAAGGTAAAATTCTCAACAAAAAAAAGTGCCGGTACTGATATGTGTCGATTTTTTTACAATAATACTCATTATGTTGATGGCTTTAAAGATACAAATATATATATATCAAACAGGCAACTAAGTTAAACATTTTATAACTATAAAGTTATTTCAGGCTCTTTTTTTTTCCATTCCGTTACATGACAAAAAAAAAGACTTTTTACGCACTAGTATCAGCGTATCGGCCAATAAAGGGCGTCATTTGGATAAATTTATCATTCTTGACTAATCATACAAATCACACAAACAGATGGAACTACCCGATTGGTTGAATAATGATTAACATGGATATTGCTAAATAACTTCTCCTCGTTCTCGTGTTGCCAACAAAATTTAATGTCATTTGATCATTTATTACTTCCTTTGAAGAATATTTAATGACTGTCCAGATTCTACAAGTTGTTACATGTCTGTTTCCTGGTGGTACTATAGAAGGCATGCAAGTTAAACGAAAAGCAAGCAGATCAAATTATAGGCCCCTGAATTGAATATCTGTGTGTATCAGCACAATTTCACCTTTGCATGCCAATGTTTGCTGTTTTTGGATTTATTTTAGCCAATAACACACAATATTTAAATAATCAATGACGGTGTTTAGTGTATATTATTAAGCACAAAGGGCTATCTGTGCTATGCCCACCACGGGTATCGAAACTCGGTTTCTAGCGGTATAATTCCGTAGACATACCGCTGTGCAATTGAGGGGGGGGGGCAAATAATCAATGACCGTTTTGAAACATTTAACATGTTTGAGTTAGCTTAAAACGCAATTTAACAGTATTTTATGACAATTAATCTTGTTCTCACGAGCAGGTAAGGCACTAGACATTTTTTGTCTTACCGATTTCTCCCATTTTTAATGGTGGCTATTTTTTTTTACCACAATGGTAAAGGACTTGCCCCTGTATCTTGAGCTGGCCAAACTTCCTTAGATATTATTGGGCCAAAAATATTGTAAACAGCAAGGGTATCTAACTGATGCTTCGGTAAATTATAATCACTGTAGATTTGAATATACGTAATATTTGCGACAAATACTGTGTTATTGGTTTCCAGCGTAAGAGAATGAAATCGTTTCTTTAAC
>NW_013668371.1:14611-20738 GCF_000517525.1 Limulus polyphemus | reverse complement strand
GGCAAGATACCCATGTTGGCTCATACCTCGGAACTCACATTTTTACTGCCCCCCCCCCCCCCCCCGTCCGGCTCAGTGGTATGTCTGTAGACTTATAGACTTACGACACTAAAAACTGGGTTTTGATACCCGCGGTTGGCACAGCACAGGTAACCCGTTGTGTACCTTTGTACTTCATTACAAGTAAACACATTTTTATTCATTTATTCTTTAAACAATATTTTTAATGTTAATTCTGATAAATACTTCTGTATCTGAATCCAAGTAAAATATAAATGGATATTTTTAGCTCTTAATGTAATCCCACTTCAGTATAATAGTAGCATATTTTATTTTTGATCTGAGCTTGTGGCATTGTTTAATATGAGGGTTTAACTACATTGATATCTGCAGGTTGGTCACATGAGATGTAAAAAAGGATCCATTGTTCTGAAGTTTGAACCAATGATATTGCATGTACAGTGTGCCACACTGAAAGACGCCCAAAAATTAGTAAGTTATTCACATTTCAAAAATGTGTGTGTGTATTTAATCCAGGTTTAATTTTGAAGGTTAAAGAAAGTTAAAAGTTTGAGTAGAAAGTCTACCTAAGTATCTGAAATAATGTTTTTTTGAAGCTCACCTAAGAATGAATATTTTATTCGCAAAGTTTGCTTAAAAAGCACATCATTGAAAAATCGTCATGAGTTTGCAGACAATATATTGGACTCAATTTTGGCAGGTAAATGATCCCTAATCCATCTTAATGTGTGATTTTACAAAATTATGATTAAAATTATTATTTTCAAAAAGCTTGAAGTTGAAAAATCCATTTTGGTGGTAGGTGGGTTAATTTTCAGGTTTCCCATAGCTGCTTTATTTGTATCTTTATTATGATTAAAATTATTATTTTCAAAAAGCTTGAAGTTGAAAAATCCATTTTGGAGGTAGGTGGGTTAATTTTCAGGTTTCCCATAGCTGCTTTATTTGTATCTTTATTATGATTAAAATTATTATTTTCAAAAAGCTTGAATTGAAAAATCCATTTTGGAGGTAGGTGGGTTAATTTTCAGGTTTCCCATAGCTGCTTTATTTGTATCTTTTTCGATAGTTTATTTTTATTTTAATATATGTGTAAATGCATGATTCGACCCATTTTTAAATAAGCGTGAAATACTTTTTGTAAGGTGAACATGGTATCCTTTTTTTTGTTTGGATACCATTATTACATTTTTTGTTACAAGTTATTATATAAAATTGTATTTATGTGTAGTTGTCTATTAGTTTTTTTTAAGTTTCCTATTAAAATATATCCTGTAAGTTCATATTTTGTTGCTTATAATAAGAAAAGCAAAATTAGTTTTTGTATTTAGTACTCACTGGAAATTTACATTTTTGTTATAGCCTTCCAGATGCTCAGTGGTAATATTTCAGGCATGTGAGGTTAAATATCAGATATTGACACCCATAGTGTAGCTTTGTATTTAACAACCAACCAAAACCATTTTTTAAAATTAAATCATTATGTATGTCAATGACCAGTTTCTTGGATACATGTGTGTCTGTATATATATATATATATATAGAGAGAGAGAGAGAGATAGATGGATAGATAGATAGATAAAGAAACAGTCTTCAGCTTATGGCTTTTGCAATAAAAATTACATTTGTTTATTAGATAGTATGCTATCATTATATATCTATGTATATAAGTATAGTTGCTAGATGTTCGTATATGTATGTTTTTATTTTTTATACTCAAGTTTGTATGCTTAAATTTACAGCATGCAGCCAGTTTAGCATCTGGCTTTAAAAACACCGGTCTCACCATAGCTAACTCCGGAAATATTACGCTGGTAAGTAAGAGAATGGTTTACTTATTTACACGGTAATTTTTTGGAATTGAAAGTTACCGTGTAAACAAATACTATTGATTATTTAGTGTTTAATGTAAAGTTTCTAAAACGGGGTATGTTTTTGACTTACTAATCAGCTTTCATGACTGATTAAAATATATTCAATTTCAGACAGACTCGGTACAGGTCAAAGTTTGGGGTGGGTACAAAAATCTCCCGAGTTGACTTTGGGGATTATGTGGCTCATAGATCAGTAAGAATCGATAGCTTGACTAAAAGTAATATGTCTTGGAATCAGCATGTATGATAGTTTTGATTAACGTAATTCCATGTTTCATCGTTCACATTGAATACAGGCTGGTCTGCAATTTTCTAAAAAAATAAGCTCAAAATAACAAAATTTCAGTTTTATCTTTTTACCACATAACCTGGGATAAAAAGGTTTAACATTAAATTTTTTTATGTTTTCGTAATGTTTTTTTTTTTCACCATACTAAAAATGAGACTATATTAAATCAACAGAAAGTGGCTTTATCAGGAAGGTGCGGGAATTTGGGGATATGATAATCCCCTAACTTTGAGGATTATATGGAACATAGTTCACTAAGCATTTGTGCACTTTTGATTGAACTCAATGCTGTATTGTTTTACTAAGACATTACTTATCTACCATTGTTGAAATCAGCATTAACTACACTTTTGATTGAACTCAATGCTGTATTGTTTTACTAAGACATTACTTATCTACCATTGTTGAAATCAGCATTAACTACACTTTTGATTGAACTCAATGCTGTATTGTTTTACTAAGACATTACTTATCTACCATTAACTAGTAACGGTCCTGTTGTTTATCTTATGAATACTCACCTCCTTACACAAATTGCTATTTCCTCTTGAGTTTGCACATTCTGGATGAGGGACTTTCATTTCACTAGCCTTGTGAAAACTTCCACCAAATTACCTTCGTTACCGATGTTGGATTGAGGTTATGTTTTCACCCCTGTGTGTGTGTGTGTGTGTGTTTGTCAGCAAGATTTCTCAAAAAGAAGTGGAATGGATTTGGATGAAAGTTGGTGTGTATTTGAACTATGACCCAACTTAGGAATGGTTAGTTTTTGGAGGGTCAAAGGTCAAGGTAACGAAAATCCAAAAAATCCCTATCTGTTAACATGGGTACCAAATTTTCACACTATTTTTGCTCTGTAACTCAGTCTCAAATGATCATATGTTGATGAAACTTGGTGGATATATGTAGAATATCATTTGTCATTGCTCTGCCCAAAACGGTCCGTGTCCATTTATAACGACGGGCATACGGACGCATTTTTGTATTGTTTGAGAGCCAAATAGGATCAGTGCTGTGTGGCAGAGGTATGCATCTCTACCGAGTGCCCCTCTAGTTTCACGTGAACTTGCGCTACTACGTGATCACACATCATGCAACTAAACCTTCCACCAACAGGAGTGCAACACACCTCCGTGTACAAATACTCCCTCTACATATGACAGTCTTGTAGTATTTAAGAAAATAGTTATGAAGTTTATAAATAAGACAAAACTCAACTCGTAGTTCATCTTGTCTACTTCAAATATAACTACCCGAGAGTTTGGACAAGTATGTACCCTGCAGCTGCCACACATGCTTGCACAGTGGAGACGAGTGTTTCTTGAACCACGATATAGCTCAGTATTAGATTCACAGTTACATTTGATTACACATAACAGTTTGGATGGTGCCGGATCTTTGTCAGTAGAAATGGGAAGAAGTGAACCATCATTTTTGTTCAAGTGGCACAGAATAACTCTTATTTAAACAATTGTTAGTTCCCATGGAAACAGTAATTTGCAGGGGTTGCCGGTCAGCAAACTTTTGAAAATCTCTTGTTATTAAAGAAAGATCTCCCAATGACTTAGAATTGAAATAAAGGTACAGCAGTTAGGGAAATTTTTGTTTGCTTCCACAAAAAAAATGTGTAATATTAGCATTCCTTCTCGATGTTTTCAATAAATACAGTTGATAAATTGATATTATCTGCCAAACTTTTCCTATAGCTTTTGAAAACCACGAGTTTGTCAAAAGTTTACTTCCAAAGCTATTTTTCGTGACTCTTAATCAGTGGACTATATAATCACAAAAATTAAGTTAGGAATTTTTGTGACTCCACCAAAAAAGAACGCTTTTGTCTTTTCTGATCTTGTCCAATTTTTAGTATGTTGTAGAAGAGCTGTAAATAATGCATTGAAAAAAAAAACTTCTCTTAAAATATTTTCCTATTTTGGTGATATTTTGCATTATTTCAAATAGACTATTTATCCAGGAAAGTCGCAACTTTTTGAGCATCTACAATGTTTCTGTGTATACTCTCCTAAACTTTTACAACAGTATACAAAGGTTTTACTTCGTCAGATTTATCTTTAATAAATAATTGAATTGATTTTAATTTTAATTATTATGATACTTGATACATTTGAATAAACTTATTAATTGAATGAATTTTTAACTACCTATTTTTTGCTTATTGAAATTTTTACGATTGTTATTGGCAGGCAATCCGCAGTACGCACATGTTGGAAGTACCTCTGTCAAAAGCAGGTGATGTACTCGTGTCTGATGAGGTTTGTTCAAAATGTTTCTCAAAATAAACAGTATAAAACTTTTGTGTATTTTATGTAATTTTATAAACAGTTCATAGAAAAAACTCTGTAGCCATACCAAGATTTCAAGAGACTAAAACTTAAATATATTTATCTAATTTTATAAACAGCTTACAGAAAAAACTGTGAATCCAAACCAAGATTTTCAGGTGTATATATGTATATATTAGTGGTATAAAGTCAAGTACGTATTGATTACATACTCCTTGTATTTGTTAATTCTGAGAATCTGTATTTCAGTATGTTAAGTTTGTTGTTGAAGAAGCAAACAAAAAAATGTATGAAAATCAGAAGAGGATTGAAAGGTGAGTTTATTTCTTGACATTTAATGTGTAAATAAATTGACGTAGTGCGGTGAATTTTTATGTATTTGTATCTTATGTTTGTAGATAGAACATTTCTCTTTGTGAACAAGGATAAAAATACGATCTTTTGATATTAACAAGTACATCTATTGCAGAATAACTAATTATTTATAGTGTTTGAACTTGCATTACACATGAAATAATTCAGGTTTAAATTGCTAAATGGTGGGATGTGTAAATGTGAATTCAGAATGTTAGCTTTTCTGAAGTAATATATATATCTTTTGTTGTTTTAATGTAATGTGTTAAAGATATTTAGTGCTATTAAGTGGTTATTTGAAGTTTATGGTTACATTTATAGCATGTAATAAATAAGCATTGTATTAAGTTAAAGTGTGTGGTTGTTTAAATCAAACTAGGTAAACATAAAACAACAGGTAATATGTGTTTAGTTATTTAAACAACAGCCACCTCACATTCTTAAGTTGGATACAAGCTGAATGCGTACACAACGTCGTGCCAAGGGACGTAGTACTATCTATCTTTTAGTTTGTGTGTTCAGATAGTATGTATATCTAAAGATGAACAAGTTAGTTTGAGTTATTTCAATGCTACTAATGACGTTTTCTGCCATTCCTAATTTTGAAGTTCTAACCAGAGAGACGACAACTGGCTGGCAGCACCCACTGCTCACTTTGCCAACCAATAGGACTATCAAATTTATAACACCTCCAGGTTTACATAACCAGGTGGTTAGGGTAGTTGCCTTGTGAATTGAGGGTCACAGATTTGATACCTGCTGCCACCAAACATGTTTGCTCTTTCAGCCATTGTAAGGGCATAATAATGTCACAGTCAATCCTGCTATTAATCGATAAATGATTAACCCGAGAGTTGGTGGTAAGTACTGCTGGCCAGTTTTCTCCTCTCTGGTCTGCAGTTCAGCATTAAGGATGAGGAAAATAGTGTTAGTAGGTTTGCCATAAATCAAAAACATGGAAATAAATATAATGTCCCTGCAGCCGAAAGGGGTGAGTATTTCTGGTGGTAACCCTGCCATAAATCAAAAACATGGAAATAAATATAATGCCCCTGCAGCCGAAAGGGGTGAGTATTTCTGGTGGTAACCCTGCCATATAGGTAGGGTTACTATATGGTTACTATATTACCTACCTATATGGTAGGTGCCATATAGGGTTACCAATAAGGTAATCTGGTTAATCACCCAGCTCTAAACCAATAAGGTAATCTGGTTAATCACCCGGCTCTAAACCAATAAGGTAATCTGGTTAATCACCCGGCTCTAAACCAATAAGGTAATCTGGTTAA
>NW_013668371.1:12965-13911 GCF_000517525.1 Limulus polyphemus | reverse complement strand
ATACTTTGTGTGTACAGAGCTATGTTTATAGTAAAACGTATCCACTAAATATGAAGTCAATAATGTTGTTAGGAACGTGTCATCTAAACTTTGTGTGTACAGAGCTATGTTTATAGTAAAACGTATCCACTAAATATGAAGTCAATAATGTTAGGAACGTGTCATCTAAACTTTGTGTGTACAGAGCTATGTTTATAGTAAAACGTATCCACTAAATATGAAGTCAATAATGTTGCGAGGAACATGTCATCTAAACTTTGTGTGTACAGAGCTATGTTTATTACAGGCTTTCTTCAAATATACAAGTCATGTTAAACAAAAAACATGTTGATGCATCAAAGCAATCATCTCGAAAATTACAACAAACTTATAATAATGATGGTGTTAAAAAGCAAGTTGAAACAGAAGAACACCGGCTAGAACATGACTGTACTTATAACAATGATGGTGTTAAAAATCAAGTTGAAACAGAAGAACACCGGCTAGAACATGACTGTACTTATAACAATGATGGTGTTAAAAATCAAGTTGAAACAGAAGAACATGACTGTTGCTTGTCTAGTGAAGAAATTGTTGCAAGTGTATTTAGTATGTTTGATTAACCAATAATCATGTGGAGTCATAACAGAGCAAGTGAGTCAATTGTATTATTATAAGACTTTAACTGCATTATAGTGAGACTTTAACTCTAAAGATTTAATTGTATTATTGTGAGACTTTAACTGTATTATTGTGAGACTAACTGTAAAGATTTAACTGTATTATTGTAAGACTTTAACTGTAAAGATTTAATTGTATTATTGTAAGACTTTAACTCTAAAGATTTAATTGTATTATTGTGAGACTAACTGTAAAGATTTAACTGTATTATTGTAAGACTTTAACTGTAAAGATTTAATTGTATTATTGTAAGACTTTAACTCTAAAGATTTAATTGTATTATTGT
>NW_013668371.1:7930-12450 GCF_000517525.1 Limulus polyphemus | reverse complement strand
GTATTATTGTGAGACTAACTGTAAAGATTTAACTGTATTATTGTAAGACTTTAACTGTAAAGATTTAATTGTATTATTGTAAGACTTTAACTCTAAAGATTTAATTGTATTATTGTAAGACTTTAACTGTATTATTGTGAGACTAACTGTAAAGATTTAATTGTATTATTGTAAGACTTTAACTCTAAAGATTTAATTGTATTATTGTAAGACTTTAACTGTATTATTGTGAGACTAACTGTAAAGATCTAACTGTATTATTGTAAGACTTTAACTGTATAATTTTAAGACTTTAACTGTAAAGATTTAATTGTATTATTGTAAGACTTTAACTGTATAATTGTGACACGTTAACTGTAAAGATTTAACTGTATTATTGTGAGACTTTAACTGTATTATTGTGAGACTAACTATAAAGATTTAACTGTATTATTGTGTGACTTTAACTGTATTATTGTGAGACTAACTATAAATATTTAACTGTATTATTGTAAGACTTTAACAGTAAAGATTTAACTGTATTATTGTAAGACTTTAATTGTAAAGAATTAACTGTATTATTGTAAGACTTTAACTGTAAAGATTTAACTGTATTATTATAAGACTTTAACTGTAAAGATTTAACTGTATTATTGTAAGACTTTAACAGTAAAGATTCAACTGTATTATTGTAAGGTTTGAAATGATATGAATATCACACACTAATCCTGATATGGATCTCTGTTCCAAACCTATGATCTGTTTGTTCATTTGTATAAATGACTATGCATTTTGTTTATAGTAGACAAAAATATTCAAATTGGCTATCATCTAGAGCCATGCTGCACAAACTGTGGGGTACAGCCTCCAAGAAGTGTGTGTAACTATGACTATAGAAACATGTATGAAATTACAACTTAAAAGTAAAGACATCTTAAAAACTACCATACAAATATTACTACTGTTAAGTAATAGAGTAATAACAATTAATGTGTGAAAATAATAGCTATATTAAATACACAATATGTTATACAGGGTTTGGGGGGGAGGGGTGCAACAAAGTGTATGTTTAGAAAATACGTTCACTCACCACTGGTCCAAAAACCCTAGTTTGAGAAGCTACAAATATATTTATATAATCTTAAAACTACGTTTATATGGAATATAGATTTTGTAGAATTATATATATATATATATATGTATGTATGTGTACTAAATAAATCTTAGTCTTATTTACTTATAAATTTTTTTTTTTTTGCAAAGTATACTATTTCGATGACGAGGAACCCACTTTGAGACCAATAATGGTTGGAGACGGCTTGAATGGGTAATGAATAAAAACTTTAATATAAGTTTAACATAATGGCAAATGTACAACGTTTTGATGATGACAAAACCTTGTTGAAGCGTTGTACATTTGCTGTTATTTTAAACTTATATTAAAGTTTTTATTCATTACCCATTCAAGCCGTCTTCAACCATTAAAATTATACTATTTGTTGTTTGTAACAAAAAAAAAGTTACAAAGTTGAATGTAATGAATATGTTGGCATTGGTTTTAGCTTCAAAACATGTTAATGGTGAATTAGAACCTGCATGTTTTATAATCATATGTTCAGATAACACCTTACATTGAATTTGGTTGGTTGGTTGAATTTTCTTTTTTACTTGTGGTTCAATAGAGAAAGTTTTGTTCTTGATAAAAAAAATCGTGTCTGACAACAGATTTTCTAACAGGTTGGCAGCTAGGCATTTGTTAAAATTGTTTAAAACAAAATCAAATCTTAGTTCAGCTTATTGATTTTGATACAAAACCATTGTAATTGGCTAGCCAGCAAAATATGTGTAGAAATACACTACGAAACCTAAAACCTCAGGTTAAAAATGTAAAAATTGAAAGATAATATTTGGTTAATGGTTTACAAAACAACTTTCTGCTTTACCGAAAAAGAAAAGTTTCATACAATACAAACTATTTTATTAATGAACTTTAGACTCTTGTGTAATCTTCATTAAACTCTGTTAATTCAGAAGTTTACTTTTTTCAATATTTAACTGTTTGTAGGGTATTGTAATTGAGTCACAATTTTTAATTATGTCTTTCAGCCAATACAATTAGTGTTATACTTGACCTTATGCTGTATTTTTATAGTTTACAGTGACATAATCCACAGTGTCACTCTATAGACAGAGACAATACAACTATTGTTATACTTGACCTTATGCTGTATTTTTATAGTTTACAGTGACATAATTCACAGTGTCACTCTGTAGACAGAGACAATACAACTATTGTTATACTTGACCTTATGCTGTATTTTTATTATATTTTACAGTGACATAATCCCTAGTGTTACTCTGTAGAAAGAGACAATACAACTAGTGTTATACTTGACCTTATGCTGTATTTTTATAGTTTACAGTGTGTTTGCACTTTACATCGTAACTGCTTAGAATTAAAACGATTTATTATTTTAACCATAGTGCTTTACATCATAACTTTATAAAATTAGAGCTGGTTAATATTTTACCATAGTAAAATTAGATCTCTTCAATGATTTCAACATTGAGCCTGAATCACCAGATGGAGACCAAACAAATGGAAGGGGACAGTGATATAGCTGAGGACAAATTGAAGTAAATGAAGCGATATACCCTCTTCTTGTCCAGACTGAACCCCCTACTACTAAAATGTTACCTTATCAATTTCCATCTTATGTTACAACACTGGAAGAGAAAGACCCAGTCACCACTACAACGTCTTCCAGTCGGAGAGTCTTCACTTGTAATTGGAACCACTACAATCTCTTTCAGTCGGAGAGTCTTCACTTGTAACTGGAACCACTACAACCTCTTCCAGTCGGAGAGTCTTCACTTGTAACTGGAACCACTACAACCTCTTCCAGTCGGAGAGTCTTCACTTGTAATTGGAACCACTACAACCTCTTCCAGTTGGAGAGTCTTCACTTGTAATTGGAACCACTACAACCTCTTCCAGTTGGAGAGTCTTCACTTGTAATTGGAAACCACTACAATCTCTTCCAGTCAGAGAGTCTTCACTTGTAATTGGAGAGATCTTCTTGGACTTTCAAAGTATTCTATGAATGTTTTACAATAAAAGCACTCATCCATTGTTTCTCATACACGTGTCTGGAAATCTCTGTCTTTGTTGTTATTCACTCGTGTACCCTCTTAATAAAATTTTCAATGATATTCCAAGTAAAATACGTGTAGTTCGTGAAAATTACTGAAAGATTTTCCCTAAACTGTAACTAATATTTTGTATATTTTACAAAGCATTATTAATTTAAGCTTATTTTATGTTTTTATTCTGGGTATTTTTATCCACTGAATAAATATTTTAATGTAAACTATTTTTTTAACTCTGACAGAGTGTTTTTTATTTGTGTTTGTTAAATATGATATTGGATCAGAAGATGTCGAGATTAATATTGTATTTCATACTCACTAGATGGCAGCACAAATGCGCATGTTCTGAACCCTGATGTATAGATCAGCGGTTTTGAACCAATACTGGAGTGCATAAACTGGTGGCTGAAAGTAGCAAAGCCGAACGTTAGAGTCTGATTTCTCAATATGCAATTACTGGATATTATAAAATAGTTACTACTTTAGCTTATAAATAATTGAAGATTTATATCCTGTAAGCTGTTAAACTAATACCTCCCACCTACAGTTCAGTTATTTTTACATTCTTCACAAGTGATGTTGCTTATATCGGATAACAAGACACTAGTATAACATACAGCGATTTTAAAACAAGTGAAGGAATACTTGGTACCTTTTGTTTAATGTTTCAAATACCTGAGGTAAGATAACTCGAGGAACGAAATGGGCGATTACTTAGACAGAGGGACACGCCCGGACCATTCACCGCCTTTATTGAAAGGGTATGATTGCTTGTTCCATTTTGTTTTTTAAATGAATTCCTACGAAGGGAGTTATATGTTTTATAAATCCCCCTGTCTCTGGTCTTGTTGGGTTTTATGTACTCTATCTCAGGACTTGCAGAGTTGTATGTGCCCCTTTTTTCAGGTCTTGCAAGGTTTAATATACCCAATATATCAGGACTTGAACGATTTAATATACTCCATATATCAGGTCTTGTAAGGTTTAATATACCCATATATCAGGACTTGAGAGATTTAATATACACCCTAACTCAGGTCTTGCAAGGTTTAATATACCTCCTATATCAGGTCTTGCAAGGTTTAATATACCCCTATATCAGGTCTTGCAAGGTTTAATATACACCCTAACTCAGGTCTTGCAAGGTTTAATATACCTCCTATATCAGGTCTTGCAAGATTTAATATACTCCATATATCAGGTTTTGCAAGGTTTAATATACCCCTATATCAGGTCTTGAAAGATTTAATATACTCCATATATCAGGACTTGAACGATTTAATATACCCCATATGTCAGGACTTGCAAAGTTTAATATACCCCTATATCAGGACTTGAAAGATTTAATATACCCCATATATCAGGTCTTGCAAGGTTTAACATACCCCATA
>NW_013668371.1:0-7113 GCF_000517525.1 Limulus polyphemus | reverse complement strand
AATATACCCCTATATCAGGTCTTGCAAGGTTTAATATACCCCTATATCAGGTCTTGCAAGGTTTAATATACCCCATATATCAGGACTTGCAAGGTTTAATATACTCCATATATCAGGACTTGCAAGGTTTAATATACCCCTATATCAGGACTTGCAAGGTTTAATATACCCCTATATCAGGTCTTGCAAGGTTTAATATACCCCTATATCAGGTCTTGCAAGGTTTAATATACCCCTATATCAGGTCTTGCAAGGTTTAATATACCTCCTATATCAGGTCTTGCAAGGTTTAATATACCCCTATATCAGGTCTTGCAAGGTTTAATATACCTCCTATATCAGGTCTTGCAAGGTTTAATATATCCCGATATCAGGTCTTGCAAGGTTTAATATACTCCATATATCAGGTCTTGCAAGGTTTAATATACCCCTTTTATCAGGACTTGCAAAATTTAATATCCTCCCTATCTTAAGACTTGCAAGGTTTGATATCCCTTACCTCGGGACATGCCTCCCATGTAGGGATTTGTTTGTTTCTTTATTGCTAAGCACAAAGATACATGATGGGCTTTCTGTTCTATGTCCACTACGAGTATCGAAACCCAATTTATCTCGTTATAAGCCATCAGATTTACCGAAATGCTCTCTCTCTATATATATAGAGAGAGAGACAGTTAAAGATTACACTTTGTATAACATTACCTTTACCTCAGGGTTAATTTGATTGGTATTTACAAACAACAACTCCAACGTTGCAAAGAGAAATTTCAAATTCCTCTAGCTTCAGTAATGTCCTATCCAAGACTTATATTACGAATGGACACATTGAAATATCTTGGGACACTTCTTATATTTGAATAACATTATGAACATTTCAGATGTGTTCTAGGGTTAACCTTGTGTTGAGGCAATGGTAACTTTTTCAGTTATAGAGGGTGTTTCACCACTTCCTTTTTATAAGTTTCAACAGGGTTTTACACCCAATTAAAAAGCACCCCCTTTTTCGAGAAATACGGAACGAGCATGACATGTGGACCTCTTTGCCATCTGAGTGAATGATCCGAGCATACATGTAGGTTTATTTTAAAATTCAAAGGTTCTTACAAGATGGCGACGGTATTTAGGTATCTTCTGAAATGATGAATATCGTGTCTCAATTACTGGATGTTTAAAATAATTTTGGTTTCGAAAGTGTATCTCAGCTCCTTAAACTGTTCACCTTTTATGCCTATAATTTTTTCATTCTTCCAAACGCTTACGTACGAGTATTTTAAGCTCAAAGTTCACCTAAATAAGGCTTAATAATTGTATATGATCAACAAGCTTAGTAAAGAGGAAATAGGGGAATATATACATTGACATGGAGTTTTTCGTTGAAACCATGCCATTATGTGCTGTTGTCAACCAATTAGATACTGTGGAAAATTAGGGACCGATCTTACGAACCTCGGTTGAGGGTAAGATAATTTGTGTGTTTGTGAAAGTTTGTTGTCAGAGGTAAATATTCTATCTTTAAGGTGTCACCATACCAAGAAATACATTTAAATAGTGCCCTCTGACAACAAACTATCTTTAAGATGTCACCATAGCAACAACTACATTGAAATAGTGCCCTCTGACAACAAACTATCTTTAATATGTCACCATAGCAGCAACTACATTTAAATAGTGCCCTCTGACAACAAACTATCTTTAATATGTCACCATAGCAGCAACTACATTTAAATAGTGCCCTCTGACAACAAACTATCTTTAAGATGTCACCATAGCAACAACTACCTTGAAATAGTGCTCTTAAACAACTCTTTCTTCATTCTATCAGGATAACTTAAATATTTACTAACTAGAAAATATTATGACGTCACTTTATCTACTGATGAAGACGCTCCCCAGTGGCTAAGGGGTAATTCTGAAGGCGTATAACGCTAAAAAAAAAACAGGTTTCGTTAATTTGTAGTGGGCGTGTCACAGATAGCTCATTATGAAGCTTTGCGCTTAACAACAAACAAACGCATTGATGAAGACTATAATAAAGGAAACGACACCTATTGGCGGTTAATATGAACTACAAAATAACAAACTTCCCATGAAAAGTTAATTACATTCAGAGACGTGTCTGAGTTGGACTTGTTATTACTTGCCGCCCAAGCGAAACAAATTGCATGGGACTTGTTTCAAGGTTGTTTTTTTTTCCTTCTTCTTTCCGATGATAAACGATAAAACCACTTAATGAATTGTCTTCTATTTTAGAATGTAATTTGACTTTTAAGTAGTTGGAAAAAAACAATCATTGTGTCGCTTGTTAGAAGAGTGTTTGTCGGTTTGTTATATACACTTAGGACTATCTGCACATAGCCATCCATAATTTTGAACTGACAGGCTAGGACTAGCCAACGTTACCCACCACTAACTCTTGGCTACTCTTTTTTTTTTTCTGATCAAATAGTAGAGTTTGACCGTTAGCCTTATAGTGTACCGACGTTTCCAAAGTGCGGAATCCGTTTTGTTTTTTCGGCAACTGGCCGCGAACCATGAATCCTGTGGTTCACATTATGTGCAAACTAACCACTTGGTCACTCCCAACTTTAAAAGAATGTTAGTAAAAGAAAGTTGTCGAAGAATAAATACTGTAACGTAAAAAAGTTCATTGTAATCGTTGGTAGATGTGTGGTATAGAAAATCGTATGTTATGAACGTCTGAATATTATTATGGTAATTGTCATCGTGCTGCAATTATATTAAGAGTCGAGATAATATTTTATTGCTAAATAATATTCTTTGTTGCCCTGACTATATTATGGTCATTGTTGCCTTGAATGTATTATGATCATTGTTGTCTTGACTGTATTATGGTCATTGTTGCCTTGAATGTATTATGGTCATTGTTGTCTTGACTGTATTATGGTCATCGTTGCCCTGACTGTATTATGGTCATTGTTGTCTTGACTGTATTATGGTCATTGTTGCCTTGACTGTATTATGGTCTTTGTTGTCTTGACTGTATTATGGCCATTGTTGTCTTGACTGTATTATGGTCGTTGTTGCCTTGACTGTATTATAACCATTGTTGTCTTGACTGTATTATGGTCGTTGTTGCCTTGACTGTATTATGGTCATTGTTGTCTTGACTGTATTATGGTCATTGTTGCCTTGACTGTAATATGGTCGTTGTTGCCCTGACTGTATTATGGTCATTGTTGCCCTGACTGTATTATGGTCATTGTTGTCTTGACTGTATTATGGTCATTGTTGCCTTTGAATGTATTATGGTCATTGTTGCCTTGAATGTATTATGGTCATTGTTGCCCTGACTGTATTATGGTCATTGTTGCCCTGACTGTATTATGGTCATTATTTAGTTGACATGGTTACGTAGCACCTACATACAATACTAGTTTTATTAGGGTGTAAAAGATTGTGTTAACACCTACATGTCTTAAAATTATATATATATATATATATTAAATTTCACCACATTCCACAAGTAACCCAGCTTTAAGAAGTACTGATGTTAATAAACATTAAGTGGCCGAATGACAATTGTATGCCTGGTGGTAGTGGTGTCGTACTAAATTAGTGTATGACGTGACAACCGTGTAGCATATAACAGGTGTATTACAAGATTAACGTACGTCACACGACAGTTCTGTGTCACGTAACAACTATATGATACAAAACAATCGTGTGTCACACGACAGTTGTGTGTCACGTAACGACTATATTATACACAACAATCGTGTGTCATCTATACGTTTTACAAGGTAATCATGTGCCACATAACAACTAGCACATAACAGTTCTGTGTCACATAATAATTGTATAATACGTAGCAACTCTGTGTCACACAATGTATCGTAGGCCAAGTAACAGTCTAATATCTCATACCAGTAACTGAGATGGAAATTTTATACAGTCATTAGTTTTAGATTGTGTTCAGGATTACAGTCTCTTCTTTTTTTCTCACGAGTCATCACTTCCTGATACGCGTATCACCTATTATTACTTTTAACAATAACCTGAAAGCAAATTAGCGTTACTTCGCTAAGCCTAATTAAATACATTTTAGCGTTAGTTAGTTAAAGTACTACAACTCGATTGTGTGTCTTCTGTAATGTTCTTGTACAACAAGGCAATAGCTATCATATCATCAGTCACGTGACTGTGGTATATATATACTTCCCATCCTGGTGGCTCATCGAATAGTCAGAGGGTTTATCACGCAAAAATCGGACTTCGATACCCTCAATGGGCAGTGCGGTTAACAACAAACACTATACGTTTTAAAACCGTTGATCCTCGCGCTATCTAGTGGTAAAGGAACGTAACATATTTTGTGTTTTATATCTATAAAAACTTAATGAAATCTCTCTGACTCATTACTCTTCTAACGTTATTTTTCCCGATCAATGAACTGGATCGGGCATATAGAATTTTTATTCCTGGATAAAGACTGAATAGTTTATTTATTTATTTTGGAATGATCATATGTAAGTCGCTCTTCTGCTATATTAGTTTGCTATTATTAGTGGCGCCACTTTTAATAACCGACGCGTTTCTCAAATCACGAAGATATTAAGTACCGAGTCTCCTGACACTCCCACACTTCTTTGGGGATAAAGCACCCCTGTTCCATCAACTAGCAGGAATAAAGCACGCCTCTTTTCTTCATCTAACAGGTTCACTTACAAGTTGCTAATGTAATATCTTTCAACATACTGGTAAACTGTCGGTGTTAAGAGTGCATTAGTACCATTTGGAAGTTATCTTTCTTCACAGTTATTCTGATTTACTTACTAGTTGTAAACTTTGTATCGAAGAAACTAGCAGGAAATTGTTTTAAATCTGATATACCAGAAGGAAATATAGTCATCGTAGCTCAGTGAAATCTGATATACCAGAAGGAAATATAGTCGTCGTAGCTCAGTGAAATCTGATACACCAGAAGGAAATATAGTCGTCGTAGCTCAGTGAAATCTGATATACCAGAAGGAAATATAGTCGTCGTAGCTCAGTGAAATCTGATACACCAGAAGGAAATATAGTCGTCGTAGCTCAGTGAAATCTGATACACCAGAAGGAAATATAGTCGTCGTAGCTCAGTGAAATCTGATACACCAGAAAAGAAACATAGCCGTCGTAGCTCAGTGAAATCTGATACACCAGAAAGAAACATAGCCATCGTAGATCAGTGAAATCTGATACACCAGAAGGAAATATAGTCGTCGTAGCTCAGTTTCTATCTGATACACCAGAAGGAAATATAGTCGTCGTAGCTCAGTGAAATCTGACACACCAGAAAAGAAACATAGCCATCGTAGCTCAGTGAAATCTGACACACCAGAAGGAAATATAGTCATCGTAGCTCAGTTTCTATCTGATACACCAGACGGAAATATAGTCGTCGTAGCTCAGTGAAATCTGATATACCAGAAAAGAACAAAGTCATCGTAACTCAGTGAAATCTGACACACCAGAAAGAAACAAAGCCATCGTAGCTCAGTGAAATCTGATACACCAGAAAAGAACAAAGTCATCGTAGCTCAGTGAAACCTGACACACCAGAAAGAAACAAAGCCATCGTAGCTCAGTGAAATCTGACACACCAGAAAATAACAAAGTCATCGTAGCTCAGTGAAATCTGACACACCAGAAAATAACAAAGTCATCGTAGCTCAAGTCTAATGTAATTACTGAACTCCAGGACCATTTGACTATCGTCTAGAAAATTAAAGTTGCTGTTAGAAACGACTCTTTCCAGGTCAACCATCCTGAATTAAGCTGTCAGCTTCTGTACTGAACTTGACCGTAACTTATCAAGATGTCTCGGATTCTTTGGCCCACCCTCGAAAATAGTGTCCACTTTCGTCTCTTTAGTAAATGGGAAACTTTGAAAGAAACTTCTCTAAACCTAGTAACAGAGGTAAATACTGGAGGAAGTATTAAGAATTAATGATCTAGCAGTAAAGGTAAATACTGGAGGATATATTAAGAATTAAAGATGTAGCAGTAAAGGTAAATAATGGAGGAACTATTAAGAATTAAAGGTTTAGCAGTAAAGGTAAATACTGGAGGAAGTATTAAGAATTAAAGATCTATCAGTAAAGGTAAATACTGGAGGAAGTATTGAGAATTAAAGATGTAGCAGTAAAGGTAAATACTGGAGGAAGTATTAAGAATTAAAGATGTAGCAGTAAAGGTAAATACTGGAGGAAGTATTAAGAATTAATGATCTAGCAGTAAATGTAAATACTGGAGGAAGTATTGAGAATTAAAAATGTAGCAGTAAAGGTAAATACTGGAGGAAGTATTAAGAATTAAAGACCTATCAGTAAAGGTAAATACTAAAGATAATATGACATGTGTTTACATGTGTATAAGAAATATTGTGATTTTTATTGTTTTATATTCTACCATATGTACAAATGTTTCATGTTTTCTTTTTATAATCCAATTACAAATCACATTTCATCCCATCCTGACCGAACTTAAAATGTAGCACTAACGTTTACCTATTGGCTGGACAATAAAAAAGTAAAATTGGTTATAAAAATAAGTCCTTACCTATTCAAAGTTGCGTTGGACTTAGTGTTTATGTGTTTCGAAAATTGGAAGGAAAAAAGTACCCGTCGCTAATTTTGAATTGAAAAGCTACTAATCTAAGTTTCTACTTTAAGGAAAAGTTCGTTAGTTTCATGCGAAAGTTACGCTATTGGTTCCTCAAAAATCGGCTCGTGGTCAGTTTTAATATTTTTGAATATAGCTGAGTTACATTTTGTTCATGAGGAGATTGAGTGTATTCATCACGCTATATCAGGGTAAGGGCACTAGATTTAGTGTATTCCTCACCCTATATCAGGGTTAGGACACTAGATTTAGTGTATTCCTCACGCTATATCAGGGTTAGGACACTAGATTGAGTGTATTCCTCACGCTATATCAGGGTAAGGACACTAGATTGAGTGTATTCATCACCATATATCAGGGTAAGGACACTAGATTGAGTGTATTTTTCACCCTATATCAGGGTAAGGACACTAGATTGAGTGTATTTTTCACCCTATATCAGAGTAAGGACACTAGATTGAGTGTATTTCTCACCCTATATCAGGGTAA
>NW_013668370.1:156016-163735 GCF_000517525.1 Limulus polyphemus | reverse complement strand
AAGTTACGGAAAGTTAATTAACAAACGGAGACGTAACAATATTAAGAAATACTATAATAGCAATTAATTTCTAGTTCAATTGGCATAAGCCTACGCTAAATAAATAACAATAATATCCACGTTATTTTTTATGGGATTTTTATATTTAAAAAGTTCCCTTTAATTGAAATGCTTACTTAAAATTTCGTATTTCTTCGCCCCCCATAGATGCTGTATATAAATAGTCAATGATGTTCTTGGTTAATTTTATTATTTTTCTCGCTTCACGCTATTAGAACATTATTTTAATCTTGTATTCTCTAATGTGCCAAATTATCGTTATTTTTCTTGCCTGATAATATGACCTAAGTAGAGAGTCTAAACGTTGCATGCCCGTATCTATAATACGTGTATGTATTTCTCTATAATAAACAATTCTAACGGATAATGGATGTTCAATGGAAGCCTTAAACGAATCAGTACCCTGCACAGAATCACGATTAGAAACAAGCTTAATTTATACTCAGTTGTTAAATGATTTGTTGACATGTGCTACTTTATCACGTCGACTAGGCACAGGAAGAATGGTAGCACAAGGACCACAGAAAATGCCATTTGGGCTGTAAATAACCACTGGTATTTTCCAAGCCAAGCTATTTTAAACTTGCGCTTACACTCATGATAAAAGGTTGTAGGAAAAACTTTTGGTGGTGTCACATGCTTATAAAGGTAAGAATACTTTTCAGAATTTGATAGATCACTGATAGCTTGGCATGTTTCATTAAGTGATTTTGTTGGTGTCAATAAATTGCCAATGTCATTGCACGACTCAGTGACTACAGAAATGCCGTCACAAATCTTTAATAAATCCATGATAGCTGTAGTGCAGTGCGATGATGATGATGATCCAAGAAGAACAGAGTTGTCAGTGCTTGAAGGCTCAAGTAAACCAGTTTACATATCATCAATGCCATCACCATTATCCCATAGATTTTTAAAATCATGAACGTAATATAATCATATATCGAATTACCCATATGCCAAAAATACGGTCGTTAAACCTCCAACAAACCCGGCCTCTATAATCTATTGTCAGTTCAGTGAACTTGCATAAAAATTTCACAAACATAGCAATACTAACATTGTATAAACCCAATAATGAATATGCTGAAAATAAATATATGTGTATGTGAAGAAGCATGGTCTTGTAACCGAAACTTGTTTTTGCGCAAAGCCACATTTGGCTGTCTTTACTCTCTTCATCGCGAGGAATCGAATCCCAGATTTTAGCGTTTAATCCGTAAACTAACTACTGACCCACTGAAGGCCATAAACCAAACTATAACTACAAACATAAAACTAAAACAGGGCTCAAAACCATCAAACAACCCAGCTAGTATAAGAGGACTTCAAATGCCTCTTTAGGAACTCGTAGATAAGATTCACACTGGCACCTGTTTTACTGAATATAAATATTTTAAAATTAATCACGAGATTCATTGTGAATAAGCAAACAGAAAGACGCTATAATAAAATACACATACACTTCTCAATTCGTATAAAAATCAATTTTTAATTCCTAGAAAAGAAATGTACTATTTTGCACCTATACTCAGCTTTAAAGCAATTACTCTCTAAAACTGTATTCTTTTCACTAATGCTTTTATTATTGGATCATACTTATTCTACAAAAAATCTCAAAACTAAGACTTGGGTGTCACAAGGCCATTTTTTACTATATATATATATATATAAAGACTATATACAATCTCGGCAGATCGCCACAATTAATTACCTTGCTTCTGATATGTAACGCTGATATGTAATACTATTTCACTTAATTCTAGGTTGTCATGTAAAAATCTAACATCAACGATCAATTTGAATCTTAACAAGCCTCAGTAGCACATCTGATGTCAAAACTCGTTCCACTACTTCAGCAAAACAACTCTTCAAAGTGAATAACCACTGAAGATGTTTAAATATTTTCCATTACACAACACGACTATCTTTAGAAACAAATGAAACTTTGAATATTTATTATGATGCAAAAGCAATTCATTTCTTTCATAGTAGTTACAACCATGGCAAGGTTTTTTAACAATAAAAAGGCACATTAAATTCCAAAGGAAAATAAACGATATATTTTCCCTGGTTTTAAGCTTAAATCTAGACTAGCAAAAATATAAATAAAATTTACTTTTCTATAAACATTACATATGAAAAGCACTTCAATTAAAAAAAACATAAGTAACAGATCTTGGTTCCCCTATTTAAAAGCAGTGAAGAGTAGTTTTGATTTAGTAAAATACGAATATAATGCACGTCATAATTTTGATGAGCCTTGAAGACCACAGAAAATATTAAAGAATAAAGAAATTAATATTAAAAAAATATGTTTCAACAATATCATAGAGCAGTAAAAAAAACTGAATACAAATAATCAACACATATAATAACGCTACTCATTACATCATGACAGTGGAACAACCAATCACTTGTTACTCCATAGGCTTTCACATGTGAACCATACAATTAAACACGTAACATACTGATATGAAGTATTTCAATTTACAGTGAACACACAAAAAACAACTGCAGAATAATAATTTTACGGTATTAGTTAATTTTTTTATTCATTTGGTCCCATCTTATTCTTTTAATTTTCAGTTCTATCCTCCGTAATTACATTTTACAGTTTTAATTCTATATTTCTTACTGTTTTATAACATTTCATAACTTTTATTGTTCTCTATATTATGCTCTGGTCTTATACCATAACTTTTAATTCATACGTATCTTCCATATTACGTTCTAGTTACATCTCAGCTTTTATTCCTATCTCTGCAAGTTAACATCATGCAGATAACATTGATAACATGAATTGTGATTGTAACTGTTCATGGACAAAGGCCAAAATTAACAATGTCAACTGTTCTTTCATCTGTACAATAACATCAACAACAATGATTGTAAATGATCATGGACAGATGCCAATATTAACAATGTTGACTGCTCTCGTCTGTTCAAGTAACATAAACAACAATGATCATTGTAAATGCTCATGGACAGAGACAACAACACTGACTGTTCTTTCATCTGTACAAGTAACATCAATAATGGTAATTATGATTGTAACTGGTCATGGACAGATAAAAATGTTAACAACATTGAGTGTTTTTTTTATTTGTATGAGTAAAATCAACAACAATGGCTGTAAGTGCTCATGAGCAGAAGCCAACAATAATAATACTGACAGCTATTTTATATGTTTATGGACACAGAAAAATCACTGACATATATCAATAGTTCTGCTTATTAAGTCATAAGAATTTGAACTCAAGTTCATGATTCAGATGTTCACAAAAAAAATTAAACAATTGATAATACAAGTAATTTTACTTATCTAGAATTTTTCTTTAAATATTCAGCCAGTGACAGATAAAGAACTAAAGCTAACACTGTAAATGTGTTACCATTTTCTTAGTTAATGACAAACAAAATAGAAGTGTCAACAACACTGTTCTCCTTCCAGTGCTCAATGAATAATTATCAAAGACTGATAATTTCTGATATGATGAATTACAAAAAAACTGTTGTTAAATGCTCAGTCAAATGTGCCTTCCTAAAGTACTTGCAAATGTTTTATAGAACAATGAAAAATATTTTGATAATGTATATTTTGAGAAAGCATTGGATGAAACAATACAGCTGACCATCAATGTATTTCTAATCACACAATAATTAGCAGCTTATCTAATATAAGCTTAAATCTTAAAAGCATGGTTACATACAAAAATGAATAATTTGTTTAACTGGCATTAATCAACAGGTTTTGTCAATAGCTGTGCTAGACAAAAAAACAACAAAATGAGTAGTTTTTATCATTGGAAACATATTTGATCTATAAAGAACCATGTATTTGATCTATTGAGAAACATGTATTTGATTTATTAACATTTAAAAAACTTCATACATATACCTACTATATGAGATGTACAAATCTGTTTATTGTTTGTCTTCTAGAACTTGTTTTATCTCTATGAAATAATTTATTACTTTGAATAAACAAAGCTGATTAATTTCTTTTTTATACTGGTGATTTTGGAAACTTCAAAGCATAATCTGTATTTCTATAAAGAAATGAACAGTTAGGCTTGGCAGAGCTTTCCTCGTGCATTACAGAAAATGCACGGAATCAAACATCCTCATATCTTTCTACAGATGCTTTGGAACTATTAAAAATTATACAAGATGAGTATCATTAAGAACCTAAAATGACCAACCATGTCACAAGAACAATACCCTGATTTGAAAATGTTGTTTCAGTAGTAAAAAATGCATGCTGTACAATTGTGTTGTGGTAAAATGCTCAAAAGTTGTACTTATGGTATAGAGAAAACAACACAAACTGATTTAGAATGATAGACCACGCAGGGCAGAACATATACTTACAGGTAATGTTGTGAATATCGAGATACAAGTTTGGAAAGTTTCAATTAATGTGCCAAGGAGGATTTGGTCTGTCCAAATTTCAAATGTGCAAAACATGTGGAAATAAGAAATTATAAAAGTAATGCAATGCTAAGTATTTTCACATTTAAATTCACGTAGAGACACTTTCCAAGATATAGCTGTCCTTGTTGTAGGTGAGAAACACATCTATATAAAGAATAGAAGTAATTAGAATTTTCTAAACAGAAGCCTCTAAAGTCATAAATACATGTACAGGCCTTTGATGAAGCTGGAAATAGTTGCGAGTATAGATAGATATATCTTCAAACATCTTGCTAATAGCATGAGCAACAATGCCTGCATCTCGAAAAATATTTCATAAAGCATATAACAACTTATAAAATGGCTTTTAAAGGGAGAATTAACTTTTGGCAGATAATTCTTAAAAAAGCAACATCAAACAATGGAACCCAACCATTTCAGAATGGTGAACAGCAAGACTCAGATGTCTTGTTGAGTCTGTGAAAAAAGAGGACTCAAAAATCAAGGTTCTTCAACAAAGTCATGCTTCATTTACAAATTTCTTACACTAGAGGATTATTAAAATTGTGGAGTGCATTCTGACCAACATGCAGCTAGAAGAAGAATGACTTGAACCAAATTAATTGCCACTGTCGTTGCAATCAAATGAGCTGCAAGAGAGTTGAGCAACAGCAGCTAGCTAATAGCATGTTGTGTGGCAACATGCAACTTTGTTGACATATATCAGTTCAAAAACATGTAAAGTTATACACCCTTAAACAGTTTCAGGGTCTATCAATTACAACTGCTTCAAGTCTAATTCCAATCATGGCATGAGACAACAGTTTAATCTCTCAGTATGGAGCTGATATTGCCAATGTCACTCATGTTGCATCTGTTTTACGGCACGCACACTTCCACCATCACCAAGACACATCTGTCTAGCTATTTGTGCACATTTACATCCATGTCTGATGCTGGTGATTTTAGGCACTTACTAACACCCCTCTCTTTTGCTATCTAATTAAAGTCAAAATTTTAAATTACCCTTTACTTTGTGGAGAATATGTAGTACATAATTTTGAAAATTAAACAAAATTTTATGGAAACAGATATGAAACTGTCAAAATGAGCTAATATACGAAATGAAATTTCATAATCAATTTTTGAATTAAAATTAAAAAAAATTCAAAACTTAAAGTTATAAGTTAAAAATTCTTTTCAGTAAGATAAAAATTAAAAACTGAAAGAGTATTTATAGTGTATATAAAAAAAGTGTTCCTGTATACCTTCCAATTCAGGAGTAAAAAAGATCCAGTTTTCACTCTCATTTTGGATAACATCCATAAGATATTTTGGCACTCTTTAAACTTCAGTAGGGAGATATGGTCTTCAAAATTTACAAAACAACAATTAAGAAAATCCTACACTTTTCATATATGTTTACATTTCTATTGCTTAAAGAGTTAACCATTCTACCTAACACAATTGAAGCAGGTGGTAAATTTAAGTCTAACAACTACAGAACACAGCAGTTACATAAATATTTCACCTAAAGCTTGGTTGTTCTTTATATATTTCACTGAACCTAGAATATCTAAATATTTGAGATTTACAAAAAATTCCCAGTTGGTTTGTGAATGAATAAATGAAATTATGACAAATAGTAAATGATAATTAATGTTCTAATTTTAAAAATTGATAAATTTAAGTCAAATCAACAAAGTAATTCAGTACACTACTTGCTTCTACATATTGCTTTTGAATTCTATCACAGCAGGAAAATAACGTAAGAATGGAAATAATTGTGTTTGCTATGAGCAAGGTTATATTCTGAATCTATTCATGTGAGATACAAGAAAACTGTATAAATGAACAGACTGAACTCCACAAGACCAACTTATAGCATAAAAAAAGACCAGAACCAGTATGTACATTAGTACATGTGCAAAACAAAAGAGCAACTATTGAAAAAGAAATATTAATATATATATTTCAGTTTATCAGGACTCATCAGAATTGTTACTATTTGGTTATTAGACTCAGAATGATTAACAGTGAAAACTACATGGACTAGTCAGTGTAAGAAGTAAGATTACAAAATAAACATACAGTGAAGAAGTAATTAATCACTTTTCACTAATAGACTCGTTCAAAGACAGAAAATAATGATACTAGTTGTCTTAGCTAGTTCAAAGTCTAGGTCTAAATAAATGTAAAATGTAGAAGTAGTATTGACCTGAATTCTTACAAGAAACCTTTTATGGTCTGAACATATGCAAGGTGTAAAAAAAAAAATTCAAAAGAAATGTTTAAATATTTTATACCTAGTGGCCAATAGACAATCAAAAATGGCAATATAAATATTAAGCTTTCAATAATTTCTAGTCCAAATTGTGAGAGTGAATAACATTTCATCAATCAAATCATGAAAACAATAAAAAGATTCATTTTTCAAAGCTCAAGATGAAAAATTATCAATGAATAACAATGTTTTGCTGATCTAATACATTTTTCTCTTTGAAAATTTTACTAAATGAGTAACAATAACTAAGTTGAAAGTTTGACAAATTGGGTCCACTGGACTCAGCTACTTCAAAAATATATCCTTGACCAGACATACAGCATTTTCTTAAATGGGTTAAGGGGTAATTCAAAAGGTTTCTTCATATAATGCTGTAAAATAAAATAGTTCATACTTAAATATTTTATGTCCCAATAATAATAATAAAAAACATCTAATAAATCAATTTTTCAGAATAATTTAGTAGCACTGAAAACAAGCATTCAATTACAACTCATTAACAAAAAAAATTTAAATACAACTAGTCAAAACTTGTGTAGTATATCTTTACAAATTCATATCTAGTTTTATTTTTACTTTATAAATTAAACTTTCATTACAAGAAGTTACTGTTTCATACAGAAAATAAAAACAACAACCATTAAAAAACATTTTTCATCTCATTTGAACTTATTTTTAAGAACATTTATCAAGTTACAGTATATTTATGCACAACTTACAAAAGTAATCTACTGCACATACAATTACATCTGGCTGAAGAAGTTTATAAGAAACTACAGCATTCTCTACGTCTGAAATTTTTTCTTTCAAATATGAAATTCTGCCTAATACTGTAATCAACAATCATTCTCTACGTCTGAAATTCTTTATTTCAATCTGAAATTCTGCCTAATACTGTAATCAACAATCATTCTCTACATCTGAAATTCTTTATTTCAATCTGAAATTCTGCCTAATAC
>NW_013668370.1:153708-155456 GCF_000517525.1 Limulus polyphemus | reverse complement strand
AACAATCATTCTCTACATCTGAAATTCTGCCTAATACTGTAATCAACAATCATTCTCTACATCTGAAATTCTTTATTTCAATCTGAAATTCTGCCTAATACTGTAATCAACAATCATTCTCTACATCTGAAATTTTTTATTTCAAAACCTAATATTGTAATCAACAACAAAGAACTTTTATATCACAGATGACTATAAAGATAACTAAATATACACAGACATCATGAGAGTTTTATTTATTTATGTGTGTTCTGATTTTAATATATTTTCATAAACATTTAGTGCTAATGTATGGAAGTGGTAAGAGAAAAAAGCCCATAAAAGTAGTCTCAATTACACAGTTAAATGATTTAATTTTAAATAAGAAAGTTTTCCTATCATGTACAATTTGTTCTGTGAAAGTAAGAGCATTTTGTCAACATCATGTGTCATTCATATTAATAAAGGTACTCATATGGATGACACAATGTGCTGGCAAATGATCATAATTATTTCTTGAGGAAATGTAACTTGCAAAATATCATACTGCAATCTGAACTGTATGGTGGAATTAGACTGTAAACATCTCAGGGTGCTGTGATGGGAGTGAAAATATGCCCCGACCATATTCTAGAAGGAATACAGGACAAGCATTTGTTTAAACTGCTTTTTATTTTGTTTTTGGCCCTTTAATTGTTCAGTATTTTAGTTGAAATGCTTGGCCACACAGTTTTACTCCACCAACCAATAGAAGACACCCTCACACACACACACACAACACCCCTTGCTACACTTTACACAAAAGCTCCATCTTGGGTTTTCCAAGTAGTTTCTTTCCAATTCCACCACTGCATATTCCTACTGTATATCTGTAAAAATCTGATATAAATAAACTTCCCATCACTGAGTTAAAACTATTAAAAAAGATACATTATTAATCAGGTGATGATGTAATACCTCACAATAAATTTGTTTAAAATGTGTAATATATGAACCAATTCAATAAATATCCCTTTTATAAATGTATCTTAATCTGAGTATTTGCTATTAATGATAACATGTAAATATTCATGTAGCAGATTGCTTCTAAAAAATATTGTGTTACTATGCTTTGTCATTTAATAATTATACCTTTCAGCCAAGTGTTCTTACAAGCAAAACATAAGCTAATATCAAAGAAAATAAAACTTATTTAAATTGCATAAATATACCCCTGGCATGTTAACTTATATCTATTCTTCAACTAACATTTAAAATGAAACAAAAATACAAACCTTCTTCTGTTTCAGCATCATTATACAATTCTTCACTACCAAAAACAGAGAAAATTTTATAAATTAAACTTCAAAGAAATATACAAATAAAGTAAGAAATATGCACTTTGAAAATAAATCAATATTCAAATAACTATTCAGAGTTAAAATGAACCCAAAAATATCAAGCAACCACTATTCCTATCACCTTATGACATGACTTCAAGAACTTCTTTTTCCTCAATGATGATGACTCAAAGGACATGAGAACTTCATCCTTTGATACCAAATAATCATACGCATCCTAATGTTTATACAAAAAACACATGCTCCTCAAGAAAAGGGAATTCAAAGAATTTCAAAGTGTTCTCCTTGCTACTGGAAATGTAACTTACCAATTCTGACTATCATCAAAAACGTTTTAACTTAATGGTTTTTTGTAAAGCTGTGTGTGTGTGGGAAAGACATAAGTAAATACTACAAAATTTTAGCATGCCCAGGTGGCAATGAAGCACT
>NW_013668370.1:129982-152919 GCF_000517525.1 Limulus polyphemus | reverse complement strand
AAAATAATGTAAAAACATTTAAGCTACATAAATATAAGTGTACATTACATTTTGTTAAAAAACATTCAGTACCATTTTTTTTTTCACCAGTACCCATTATTTTGATTTTCCTTTTAAATAAGAACTATTACCTAGTGCACAACATATGTATTGTAAGAAGTATACAATATATTAAATAACTGATAATCTAATTTGGTTGTTCAACTCATTCAAGAAAGTTAAAACAAGAAAACATACACAAATATTAACCATTTTATTGAAACAATAGACATATAGTTTAAAACCAAAGATTAAAACTCTTAAAGTTAAAGTAATTGAGGAAAACATTGGAGTTAAAATGCATGATATGTTTGGGTAATTGGTTTTAACTTTAAACAGTTTTAATTTATGGTTTTAAGTTAGTTTCTTGATGTTTCAATAAAATGATTAATGGGATTTACCCCTTTTAACATTTCATAAAACAACGAACATTAAAATTACAGATATATACATATATATATATATATATATAAACTTCACTTACGCCAAATTCTGCATGGACGCTCTTGTCACCATTACCTAAAATAATTAAAGAATAAAAACAAAATTATGGGTGAACCTGAAATTACTAAGAACAATTTACAATTTCTGAGTGGATCATACTCTGCCATTGGCAAGCTACTTCAATTTGTTAACCCATCTTAAACTAAGAGTATTCTTCGATCCAACTAAGAAAATTACACAATCAAGAACAAAATGAATATTTAAATCTAAAATCTTGCTTACAATAAGGAACCTGCTTTCAGTATCAGATATTTACCAGTGTCTAACTTACAAAAATGGTCTTTTTTATATTAACTTTCCTGGAAAGAGAGCATATACAAGAAATTTGGACTATGCTCCTACAACCTGATTTGATTTTTTACAGTTTGCTTACTTAAGCAGGGTGTTTTTGTCTACCACATGACACTTAATTTATTCACAAGTTATGTCATTATAAACATCTGGTCAATTACTCTTAACCATTCACATTTTACTGGTGTCAAAATGTGTATATTTGTTTATGGTTCTTTAAGTTGTGAGATAATACTTTACATTTGATTCAATTCAGAGACAATGATTTACATCTTAGTTTGAGCTTTGAGACAATACTTTATACTGGTTTGAGATGCGAGACAATACTTTATACTTGGTTTGAGATGCAAGATAATACTTTACATTTGATTCAATTCAGAGACAATGATTTACATCTTAGTATGAGCTTTGAGACAATACTTTATACTGGTTTGAGATGCGAGACAATACTTTATACTTGGTTTGAGATGCAAGACAATACATTATACTTGGTTTGAGATGCGAGACAATACTTTATACTGGTTTGAGATGCGAGACAATACTTTATACTTGGTCTGAGATGCGAGACAATACTTTATACTGGTTTGAGATGCAAGACAATACATTATACTGGTTTGAGAAGTAAAACAATACTTTATACTTGGTCTGAGATGCGAGACAATACTTTATACTTGGTCTGAGATGCGAGACAATACTTTATACTTGGTCTGAGATGTGAGACAATACTTTATACTTGGTCTGAGATGCGAGACAATACTTTATACTGGTTTGAGATGTGAGACAATACATTATACTGGTTTGAGATGCGAGACAATACATTATACTTGGTTTGGGATGCAAGACAATACATTATACTTGGTCTGAGATGTGAGACAATACATTATACTTGGTCTGAGATGTGAGACAATACATTATACTTGGTCTGAGATGTGAGACAATACTTTATACTGATTTGAGATGCAAGACAATACATTATACTTGGTCTGAAATGTGAGACAATACTTTATACTGGTTTGAGATGTGAGACAATACATTATACTGGTTTGAGATGTGAAATGTTATAAGAGAATGCTTTCACATTTGAAAAAAATGCCTTTATCTTAGATCAATGCTATAAGACAGTGCTTCATTGTTGATTCAAGATGTAAGATAATGCTTTACTCTTGAACTGCAAGATTTATGATACTTACATTTTTTGAAATCAACATACAAACTGAATCAAGTTTGCCAATGACAAAGTATTCAAATAAAGATAAAACTAAATACAAGTATATATAAAACAAATAGCAGCTGCTTCACTCTGTTACTTTTCAAATGACTTAAATGAAAATCATAAACTGAAATACCATTGTAACATCTTCAATATACAGTAGAAACTTACCATAAGTGCTTTAAAGTAACATTTTATATATGAACAGTCCTTTACATATATATTTAAACATCTTACATTTCAATGCTATTATATCACCATGAAGTCATTATAAAATAAACCAAATTTCCCAACTATATTTAACGTCCCAAGGTACAAATAATAAGAGTATTCAGACAGGTATTAACTCGAGTACATTGAAATATGTTACCATCAATGATGAATACTTTTTTATTCTTAGTACTTCGTGCCTAAACTTACACAATCTGCTACATATAATACATTGTGAAAAGTATGTAATTTCTCAGATGATAACATGCCATGCTTTAAATACCTTTACTGTTAAACTAACATTAAATGTCTTAGAGAGTGTACATAATGTACTAACAAAGAAACACAGCTCATGAAATCATCATTACATGCAAGTTAAATATCATTCTCTTTCATTAAACTAAGAACTTCCAAGGATGATTTACAAATGATATTAAAAACGAACATATGACTAATAAGAAAATACACACTAGGAACAAACACAATTTACATGCACATATGCAATAAAGGCACACGTGAATAACAATAATAAAAATCTTCATGCATTCACCTGTAGCATACACAAAATTAGGCCCAAATTAAAACTGATATATGCTCTGAGCATCATTTTGGCATACCTTAAACTTCTAATACACAAACAAATGAAAAAAATACAGAAGGTACAATTTTCACATTCTTCATTTTGTATACCAAAATAAACAATCTGCTATGTATAATACATTGTGGAAATTATTTAATTTCTAAGATGATAACATGCCATGCTTTACTGTTAAACTAACATTCAGTTAAGAACTTCATTAAGGCTTGTTATTCAAACAAAGCAATCATCAGTTGTGGCAGTTCATACTTAATATGAAAATACATGTTTCACAAGTTGTTAACAATACCTTGTACAATATATAAATCAGTGACATTATAAGTTTCGTCAGCCATTAGTCATTCTCTTATCTCCGTTATATTAGCAACACTTTGCAAAGAGCACAGAAGCTACCAAAATAGACAAAAAGAAGCATTCATACATCTCATGAAAATCGTAATGCAGATGCAACGTATTACATTATAGGTTTTTTCACTAGATTAAGCTCAGTAAATCTAGCATGCCAGAATCTGATACTTTGAGACTTAACTGCTTCACAACTGTTTAAATACTGAGAACATAAAGTTTAAACCCCCTGTACTTAACATAAAATAAGCATATCTGTATCAAATATTGTACATTTGTTAAGTATCACTTAAAAAAAACATTTATTTTTAATTACATTTAATATACTTTATATTAAACTACCATATCTGTATGTAGCTCTCAACTCAATTTATTGTTATGATCATTATAGAATTAGTGTACTTCAACCTGTTTTTCTAGTTATAAAATATATGTACATTCTAAACAAATTTGCAATAAACACTAGTTTAGCAAATACAACAACTATGAATCCAATTACTACAACTCAGAAAAATTTTCTTCTTTCTTTGAGTAAAACATGGAACAGGCAAATCATATAAAAAATATAAAACACAATTAAGTTCAAGCACACAATAATAAAATTGTCTGGATCATGCGATTCAAGCTTTGAAGTTGAAAACTACGTGCAACTACATTCATAGATGAATCATCATGCAGCTTGAATACAATAAAAAAAGTTTAAATGTTCCAAATTTCAACTAGCTGGTCTCAGAAGAGTAATGATTTTGGATAAAAACTTGCAATTCAGAGAACAACATATTATTTAAAAACTTACAAAAACATAAAAATATAATAAAACAGAGGTTCTAAGTACATTTTATGAAATCAAGTTAGGGGGGGATTTTCAGAGCATGCTAATTCTATCAAGAAATTCTCATTGCTGAAGTTATATTTTGATACAACTTCCAAAATAATTTAAATATATAGTATTTTATTGCTTTTGGTAACACAAAAAGATAGACTACAACATTCTGGCAGAATTATCTAAAGATTTCTGCCTGTAAGATGATAGATTGCCTAACACAGGTATTATACAATTTTAAGCTGAATGGTTATTTTAGTGTCAACTGAGCTTGCAGTTGGAATTCTGACTGTTTATTCAGTTAGTACAAATCTGTTATCTCAGATAATCTGAATTTTCTTTCGACTGTTTACAAGAATTAATATGTTCCTTGTCAGATATTTCCAAGCATTAGTGGGTTCAATGTGTATGTAGATTGCCTTAATATTTTGGAAAATGGGTTACACTGTAAGTAAAAAAGAACAAAAAATATTAACACCTTAAGTTCATTTAAAACTATCTCACTCAAAAATTATATAATAGAACAGTTTTGTTTCTAGACATGAGTGTTAGATAATGTGTAATATGCAAATTAGTTCCAAAATTGCTAGGGACAAAAAAAAACTCCTCTTAATAAATTGTCAACAAAAATTCCCTCTGAGATTAAAAGCATCATACCTAACCACTCAATTACACAACAAGATCAGCAATTGAAATAAGTCCATCAAGGTAAATTATCATAGCAAAATTTACTAAATTAGTAAACTGTAATAATTTGGAACCACTAATTTTTTGTACCATTTTGAAACAAATAAAAATTTGCTTTTGTTTTTCATTAGAAAAATACAAAATTAATAGTTAGAAAAATAACCAACTTTCAAAAATTACAAAATACTGAACATTATTTTTGCAAACTTGTAAGTATTATCTAGATAAACATGTTTAGGATTTTAAAATCTTGAGGAAAAATAGTCCAGAAGTCAAGCTTTGAATAAACTTATTAAGACAATTAGGTTTAGCTTTTACCATTTATCAAACTATGCATTGGAACAGCCAAAACAAAAAAAGAACTTGCAGATAATAGCACATGCAGAAGGGAGTATAAGGTATACCTGGTTCAAAAAAGATATTTTATGAAAAACAATTTAAGTTAAAAGCCAGAAAAAATTAATGTATTATTACCTTTATTATTATGATAATTTATCAGTAAGAAAAAGAAATTAGCACAGAAGTACCCTGTAAATTGCTTCATAATAGTAATCATTGTCTAAGCATGCCAACATAAAATATTGTTATTGCTATTTCTGAAACCAATTACGATTCATTTCATATGTTAGCATGCACTAAATCAGTTAATTTTCCAGGCAGAAACCACTTGCCTCACACAGGCAGTTAACTTAGCCAACCATGTTTGGGCTCTCTCACTGGCAAGATCAACCAGAGGGTGGACAGTTGACGTCTTTGTTCTCGATGGGAGAGAATCCTAACATCGTCCAGTATACAATAACTTCATTGTTAATAAACATAAAGTATTAGTTGTTAAAACAAGAATCCAAGAAACGTGTTTCCGTTTAGTTAATATATTTCCTTCTTAGTGTTAGTTACACAGATAAAGTAGAAATATTAAGAAACACATTTAAATCACAAACTTTAAAAACTTATCCTACTATTCTATCTAATAAGTATAACTTTTATATTAACACACACACACATGCACCAATATGTTTCAGTTCAGTTAATTATATAGTGAACTGAAAAATAGCTTATCACCCTGTGAAATAAGACATATACAAATAATAGAAAATATTACATTTCATTCTCCTGCAGTGACTGATACACATGTACAATAATTCTGAAAAACCTACAAGAACAGGATGTTGCAATCAACAATCCCCATGAAAATATGACACCAAAATTAACATTATTCTTTGAAAAGGTTTTCACACAGTGAAATTGTTAAAGTGTTTCAATTTTAATGACTCCTAAATAATATCTTTTTCTAAATGCTTATGCCTCAACTTTCTCCAACGTAGAATTGAGCCTTAAATATATATGCCAAAACACTGAAAGTACTGATTAGATACTAATTAGATAAGTCAGGAAAAGAAACCAGTACATTAGCAACAAATCTACGAGCATGTCTACAATAAATCAGGCATAAGGAATTACAATTTCTTTTTTTTTGATGATACATTAGCCATTTTACAAAAGTGTACGAATCAAATCTTTATATGATAGCTTAATAAACTACTGTTCTTAAATGTTATTTAGGTTTTAAATAATTTATTTGAATGATAGTCTTAATTCATACCAGTAAAATTCAAGAACTTTATAGTATAGTAGTACCATAATGCTACATTCTTAAGTGTACCCTAATTTATCAGTTTCACAGATCTAGTTACATTTGTTATATTTTCTAATTAATTCTCATTTGTAAAGAGCAATAATGTGTATCACCTGTGACATACTTACACACAGACCTAGGGCAACAAATTTTTAACAGCAATATATTTTTCTTTTTAAATTTCTGAAGTCAATAAAAATATGTAGCAAACACAATGCTAAAAAGTAGTTATTGAAAATTAAATCTATGAAACGTCTCTTCTTGCCACCTCTCACCTCTTTGCTACTGCTAATAAACAACCGTTCTCAACCCCACTGCAAAGAAAACAACTTGGTATTAAAGATGCACCACAAACTGTGGAAGAAGAACCTTTGCAGCATTTATCCTAATGTGGACATTGCCATCAGAATGTTCTTGCGAACACCGGCAACAAATAGTTCTGCATAGCTCTTTTTCTCCGTGTTAAAATGCATAAAGAATTACCTATGGTCAAGAATGCTGGAAGACTGCCTAAACACTGGCTGTGCTGGCTATTGAAAAAGACCTGATGAATTCTACAGATCATGATGAAGTTATCAATATGCTCACTGCCCAGAGAGCACAGCATAAGTAACCTTAGATTCAATCATAATGTGAGTAAATAGCTTCTATGAATATTACTTCACATAATATATATATACATAAAATGAAGTTTTTAAATTAACAACTTTATTGAACACAAATCTCTTTATAGCCCTTCTACTATAGTAAACACCAAACTTAAACAAATGTTTTGTAAATGAGCCGACCTCTCCTCTTTCAAGATTAAAATGTGATCATTTTTTAATTCCACTCTCAACATTTTATTTATGCTCATGTCTTCACTGACATGTATTTTAGTGTTATGGCCAAGATCTATAAAATATTTTATAGCTCTTCATTGAGACTATGTCCAGTCCAGCGACACTGGGGGCAGCACTTCCAAATGGGCCTAAGGGTGGCAAAATCTTTAATACTTCACTGGATATCACTAGTGGCTTTACCATTTTGTTTCATTCCATAATTATCTACACCCAATATTTCCGTACTCATGCTGATAACATTCATGTATCAATTATTTTGTTAACTTCTTAATGTCGAACTTGTACAAACTGACATTACATTTTTTCAGCATGGTTAAAAGCAGAATCATCTTAATTATCTTTCATTCTACCTTATTTTTTCTGACCAGTACAAATGTATGAAAACAAATTTAGTTCATACCTATGAAACCACAAATGCAAAGTTTCTTAATGCAAAAATATTTTCCATCTAATATCATTAAAAGTTAATATATTGGGAAGTTTTAATATGCTGCTACTGAATACACTTTAATGGCTAGCTAATAAAACTGCCAATAAAGAATTGTAATCAAATTGTGCCATTTATACATCAGTGGTGTGAGAAACATGATGTATTCAGTGGGTATTTTATTGTATCCAATATCAGTACAAACATATTTTTTTTTGTTTACAAGTAAACTGAATTCTTAGTACCCTATCTGGTACAAACTTTTCTACTAAAGCCATTTGCTTAAAAAGCCAATTCATATTTAAGAAAAAAAAATTGTCAAAACAAAAGAAGTTAAATCTGCATGGACATATATGACAGGTTTCAATCAACTATTGGGAAATTATGCTGGTTTATCAATCTAACAATGCTTGTTTTTTTATGGAAACTGGAGAACCCTTGAAAAAAATACAGTGTTTATCTTTAACATAAAGCATGAAAGCAAGAAAAACAATATTATTCTAATTTATTTATGTTGTTCTTATTCAACATTCTCCTGGTATAGACTGAATATAATTTAAAGTAAATTTATTCTATTAACACAAAGTAAAGAAACAGCTACTCACTATTTTTATTTATTTCTGCTCTTAAAACCTTCTAAAAGTTGCTGAGAATTTTTTAATATTTCATGAGTTGTCTTTGTGTCATTTCATGAACACCTTAAGCAAGGCAAAACAAACACTCACACACAGAGATCTGATTAAATTTGTAGTTTTTGTTAATGCCACTCTCTGATGTCATAAAAAATTAAATTTATATTTTTAAAACTTGTCATGAACTTTATAGCTTAACCTTTAACAGAACAAGAAATGTTAAATCTCAATAATGAACAAATTTTAAATAAATAATCTAGTAACACCACAATAACAATACAGAACACTAAACACACACATGCATGTACACATAACTTTACAAAATCTATCATAAAACTAAATTTATACCTTAATTATTATAAGAAATGCATCATTTTTTAATAAAACAAAATTACAAGTTTCTTTCATTTCTCAGGTATTTTATCTTATTTGGCTAAATTTCAGACAACAATGAATTAATCAACAACTAACAAAGGACCAAACTGAAAATAATTATTATATTATTTAAACATAAGTGTACCTTCTTGAATAAAATGAATAACCTGTTTCAAATAAATATAAAAACAAGTAATGATTTTTTTGCATCCCACTCAAACAATAAAACTGAAGGTAAATAATATTATTAAAAAATGACAGCAGTAACGATTGATACCATCAAGTTTCCAAAATTAGAGGACCAATAGGGAGAAAGAAAAACAATTACAAATGTATTAATGGTAATCATGAAATACAGATATGCCTCACCATATAATCTGATTGTTAAGAGCTTTTGTCTTCTAATATTAATTTTTTGTTTTATATACCATATGTTAAAAATATAGAATCGCTGTATTTTTGTAGTTTGGACATTTTTATTTTTTTAATACAACTTTTCCTTCAGGACAAAGTTCAATACTAAACAATTATTTAACAATAATACAATTCTATATCTTAACATAATGTTACCCCATACAATCACAAAAACTTTATTTCTGAATTATTAATCAGCCACAAAGTGAAATAACATATACATCTAACTCATTTCATTCTTACTTTACAGTAGATTAGCAGTATATGGATATTTTTAACAACCTGGAGTTTAACATACTCCACAACTTTTATCAGGATCATTAACACACGGAAACCTTCAGTTCCCAGAGAGAAAAAAAAACAGTTACATTAAAACATTTCTTCATAAACCTCAAAAGATGCTCTAGAAAGCAGGTTTAAAAAAATAATTGAAAATTAGTAGGATTAGCAAATATCTTTGGATTTAATACAATATATTTTAAAATAAAGCTGTACAGATGAATGTACTGGAAATATTTGTAGCAGAAGTTTTCTTTCATAATTCTTTCTGGGGATGTGGACATGGAGGATTTTATATAGTGACTGTATGTCTATATACATGGTCTAGTTATATTCCCCCAAGATGTTTTACAAGTATGTCTTAAAATTGTACAGTTTTGAGGTACATAGATGTTTGACACCAAAAGTTATTATGAAATAAAACCTTCAAACTTGCAAAAAATTCTAAGTGTGAGGGGAAGAACCAAGTTTATGGGAAACATTCCCTCCTGCCCTATGGAAAGAAAACTTCTGATGCTGGATTAGCATAAATGGATTTATTAAAATGAGCCATAAATTAAAAAGAAAAAAACATGTATACACCTTGTACATTAATGTGCTGGAAGCATATGAAAGGTTAGCATATCTTAGGATTTAATAAAAAATGCATCATCAATTAATATAACACAGTATATATGAATGTCCTAATCATTTGATGGATTAACAAGTCTTTAGATTTAATAAAACTAATCATAAATAGTAGAATATCTGTCCTTTCTTTGATAGATCTAGATGAAACTTTCTTCAAACTCAACATTTAATAATGAATAACTTGTAAAAACAACAACAGAAACTGGTACATGACCAAACTACAATAAACATTTAATACTAATATCTTCTCTCTTTGTTGTATTCATCTAAATGACATTATTAACATATTTAATGAATATAATATATGCTGAAAAAATTATGGAAAACAACAAAATTATTGAAAGATACATCTATACTAAATAAACCTGCTTGACAAAAAATAAACAGCACTTGACAACAGAGTTAGTTGTAATGGTACAATTCATACAACTCCTCCCCCCCCCTTAAAAAAAGGAAGATGTTTTTTACTTTTTCTGTACCTTTTTTTTTATGATTTACTTCAGCAAATCATACCTAACGCTGGGAATACTACACCAAGTTATTGATTCCATGCTTATAATTTCAATTTTATTTTACATTCATACTGACATAGCTACACTTTATAAAAAAACATGTTAAAGGCACTGTGCTGCCTTTGGACTTGGGAATTACTTCCTTCATCGTGTTCAGTCTATTGGTCATGATCATGCACAATTGCCTGACATTATAATTTCCATTGTAACAATTTTCTACACAACAGGATAATCAACCTTATTATATTACATATCTTGACAAACTTTCTGCAGACCTTCCACTAAATATAGACATTAGCTTCAAGACTACATTAGGTAGATCAAAGGTGCAAAAATCTCTTAACCTGCATCTGGTGACTTGATAAGTAGCTGAATCATTCCAGTTTCTTAGTCATAATTTTCTTGAAAACAGCTTCTAATATTAATATGTGACTGAAAGAAGCTTATGAACTTGAAATCCTTATTTATTACATTGTTAACAATACAAGAAAACATGCCCAGCTTTATTGCAATGGGTTTTTGAGTTGGAAGGTTTTCTTTCATGCCTATTGAGTGGATTATGATGTTCAGAATGGGCCGAGATATGGCTTTCGAGCCTGTTAGTATCCTAAACACTCCACTATACAAATTTTCCCATTTCTATCTTGAATACTGAAGATTCCCATCTTTAAAATGTTTTGTCCTTTGGCTCTAGGTCAGTTAAATATCTTGATGTATGAATATTTCTCTTTGGAAAGAATTTTTTATAACCCTCTAACTGTGAGTCCATACATAGCAGCAATGTATTGATGAATGGTAGGAATTTCACTGCCAATTAAATATATGCTAAATATGTTGCCTGAGATGCCATAGGTTGCAGCAAAACACCAATGATGTTAGTGTAGAAAACCATTCTATTCTGTAGACCTGAGACGAAATACTGCTTAATAAATATTGCTACATAAATAGCAAGATAATGACATTGGTACATTAGTAAAGAAACATATATCACTGAAAAACCTTTAAAAAATAACTCATTCAAATAGCTCTATCACAATAAGGAAACTTTCATTTTTTTAAATAAATTTACTTATCACACACATTAGACACTGAGCAGCTTCAACAAAAAAAAATAAAATAAACTTACAGATTTTATTGAGTTGGCATCAACTTGAATGTTTGTCAGTTCCACATACCCAACTGAAAATAGTGTTAAAATTTCATGTACAGCCTCTTCAACATCATGCAATCAAGGTTATTGAACAAACTTCAATGATACTTAATGTGAGAGCAATGAAAAATATCATGCTAAATTCATTACTCAACAAATATAAAACTTAATAGAAAATACTTTTAACATGGATTTTTAAATTATTTAACAGCATCCCAAATAAAATATATCAAATGTTGGTATTTGATTTGGCTTTAGCTTCAAATATTATAGTAAACATTTTTTCAGTACAACAGTCATAAAAGAACAGTTTTGAACTGTCTCTGCTTATATATATCTATACAGCCTTGTAGATAATGGAAGGAAAGTAGAAGGAAACTTTATTACACTTTACTTCTAAATTTCCATTTTTCAAGTAAAAAATTAACTCTACGGTGTAATAACTACTATCAACTTCCTCTATTTTCTTGTTAACTTATTTATTCTGACAGGAAAATCCTAGAAGTCACATCATAGTAGACTTTGAGTCAGAGGAAAACTGGAATATGTGCACAGATGAGAGGATATAACTTACGTTTGAAAAATATGTATAATCATTAAACACTGTCACCAGTGAGGCTTTTGTTTAGGAGGTAAAGACCTGAAACGCTATTACATATATATATATATATCAAACTACTAACTGACAAACTTCTGTAGCCTAATTTGCTTTCTCTTTCTGTAACAATATTAAACTATTACTTTGATTCTTACAATACCTCATATGCTTTACATAACAGACCAATGGTCACAATTCCAAAAAGTAGTTAAGGCAAAATCTGTTTGTAACTCTATGGTTAATCATAGGAAAATATTTCTTGAGTACATTTCCCTTTTGGTCCTGAAAACTGAAATTGAGATCTTAAATAACTATCAAAATCTCTAGTTTCCCACTGTATCACTAGTCTATAACTATCCGTAACTCCTAACCAAATGTCTTTGTAATCAAATACTTTTCTAATGATACCCCGAGTAGTTGTTCTATAATGGGCATACATGTTGTTTCAGTAAAATTACTTTGCTGTCCACACAGACAGAATGGGCTATGAAAACATTTGTTAAAACTTCATGAATCTCTGCATTATACTAGATAAATTTATAATTTTTTTTTCTTCATAAAAATAACCTTCATGAGAAAGAATTAAAGAGACACACAGATTAATTTCTCAATGAAATAAATGAAAATATGTTTAAAAAAACAAATCATCAATGAAAATTAAAAAGACATTTTGAGTATAACATAAAATTAAAATTCATACTAAAATATGCTAATTTTTTTATATATGCATTTTATACAATAGTAGCATGCTACTGTTATATTATGAATATTTTGTTGTAACAAGTTTTAAAATATATTACATTTTTATGATAACTATCATTATTAGTATTATTAATTTCTCACTAAATAATTTATGAAGCACAAATAAATCCAATTGTAAGTTCAATATATAACAATGTGGAATAAAACTGATAGTGAAAAATGGCCAAAGGTCAAATATTTGTACAGAAAATTAGGGTATTCTGCAGACCTTGCTACAATGATGTGAAACATCATTAAAGATGACAGACGAATGTGACAAAAAATGAAAGAGCAAAACCAAGAGGCAGGAAAACCAAATTACAAATGTGAGAATGTCGGAACATATTTAGGGCTGCTTTGGAAGATAAAAAATTGCAAATTATCAATTTCTGTTTGAAAAAGAACTATACAGAAATAAAGAAGTTGTAAGAAATTTGCATTAGGTTATAGTTGACTTTAAGAACGAGAAAATTCCGGAAAATGACCTATGAATGAATATGCAGAACAAATACTCTGTTATGCAGAATTCTATTGAAGACACTGATAAAAATCTCATAACTGTTTAATAAACTACATATTCTAAAATTCCCAAAATACTGACTGATGTGGATGAACAAGTTTCTATGCTAAAAAGACATGAAAGGGCCAAAAACACAGAAATGCAGTGGACCAATTGCAAAAAAAGCTCACATACTAGAGAATGAGACCACCTGTTTCTATTTATGATAGTATTCAGGAATTTCAACAAGATGTTACTTTAGTCACCACAGCAGTAATTTGTGGCCACATCTATACAGACTACTCAAGTTACTACTTCTAAGCTTCCTGTACTTCAAGGTAAAACAGATTAAACTTGAAACAGACCTTACTTCCTTACAGGAAGTGGCTTATTTAAGATTGAGATTAAATAATGTGACAAGATCTTGTAACATAAAAAGGAACATATTAGTGACCACATGACAAAATACAGCTGGTAGTAATTGTGATCTACATGTTCTTCCAACAACTGGATAACTTGATGTTGACAGACTTCACAGAGAAAAGCTGGAAGCGTGTTGCTGAGTCTGTAACCTGTGATGTGAAAGAAAAGATCCAAAAACATGCACAGTGAACAATTAAAACAGCAGAGTACCTAATGAGTCTTAAACCCATCATCTAGTCAAATGATGGAAATAGGTGCTTCACAAGAGTGATGAAATAATTTGAAAAATGGCCAAACATGTGCTGTACCAAAGCAAATGTTGTAACACTGACAAAAAAGTTGTAGTGAACTTTTCTAAAATAGTTAAGAAGATTATTCTGATTAAAGACAAGATTAGCAAAGGTTTAGATATAACCAAGATGGGATTGCAATTATTTCTATATAAGTAATCTATTTTTATTCCTGGTAGAAGTGAACTTCAGCAAGATATTCTAAGGTATCATATAACTTACAATATATTTCAAGTTTTCATTTCTGAATTGTAACTAACCAATACCAGTTAGAAGCCTTGTACATAAAAATATATTACTAAAATAAAATACCCAATATCAATTAAACCAAAATTTCTTACTTTTTGCTCGGTCATTTCGTACAAGCCATTTTCCTGAGGGATTGTTTTCCATGCGCAATATTTCCAGGACTTCACCTTTTTTAACTGTTAAGTCTAACCGTCCTCCTCGACTGTCACACTTGACCACCCCAGTATCCACTGGTAATTCGTCACCTGTTATCTAAGTAAAAATAATAATAATATACACAGAAACAAAGAAAAATTTTCCATGAAGAAAATAACCATTATTAGATTCTAAGGACAATAAAGAATACAAGAGTAAAATTTTCCAATTTGACAAGTACAAAACTTGTTAATCTAAATGTTATCCTTTAAGGTTAATGGCTAAAATAAAAATTTTGTTTCATTTAGCAAAAAACAAAATGCCAATTAACTATGAGAATCAGTTATAAAAAAACGAAAATTGCATTGCAATTTCTTCTAGATGTAACCTATCTAACAAAGTATATTTTAAATAAAATCCAGAACGTGGGTCAATTTCACATTTATCACCATGATAATGATATATTATAAAATTTCTGTGCACTGAAATAACTTGGTTTTATATTTGTACAAGTGCATATGAATAAATTTACAAACATAACTCTATGCATAATTGCCTAAATCTTAAGAATGTACTACACACATACAAACAGAGAATGTCCTGTGGCAGTTTGTCACTAACCAACACGTTTTTAAGGTTTTTTCACATACACGTATAGCCTAATTCTTATTTCTATTACATTAAAGCACAGTAGTGTGCAACTCAATAAATTTTGTTATACTGTAATAAATTAATTCTTCCAGAATTGGAATTATTGTAAAATTTTAATTTTTCTTGATACAAAATGTCATTATTACTTGAGTTAATCAAATTCAATAAAAGAGCAATGCAGAAAGCAGATGCAAATGTAAGAAAGTCTAAGTGGGTTTTTGCACTGACTAGAAGGTTTGAACAATAGTATAAGCACTTTTATGTTTTCACAACTTAAGCATGTAAAACTTGAATAGCCTACAAAATTATGCTACTATTATGTAATCATTTTCAAAACAGTGAAGTTTTTGATGATGTATTTTTCATTATATAAAACAAATCCTATTTTTGCACAAATATGACTAAATAAGTAATATTATATGCATTATTTACTCCTAATTTTTTCTTTTCAGTCCAGTTATGTGTTAATAATGTCAGAAAATTAATATTTTTTATACATTTCTTTCAAATTAAGTATACAATGGCACTTCAAACAGTGGAGAAGCTAATATTACTACAAACAATGCCATCTCAAACACTGAAAACGTTACAATTGCTACAAACAGAAACTACTTTTTTATATTAATTTTTTACCTTAATTTTTTTTTCTATATTCCAACATTTCCCACGAAGAATGCATTAACTCTAGTGTTTATTTTCATTTTAATTATTACATAAATTAAATGACAAACAAACATACAAGACCAAACCCATCAATAATTAAGTAAAGTATAGTTATATTCTATGATGTATTAAATCTCAATTGATCAACACACAAAAAGATATCTTCATAAAATTATGTATCTGGGCTTTGCTTATGCTCAACAAACTGTGGTAGTGGCAGATGTTGTGCATTGGTAAATTAATAATCATCAGTCTTTGTTCACTCAGTACTTTTGGTAAATGTACATAATCCACATGATCTTTTCTCTCTGTTAGGGCTTTCCCCGAGTGACTAAAGTCATATGAAAAAATCATAAATAGTGTTTGAATTTTTGAGTCTCAATTAAAACTAGCTAATAATGATGGCTGGTAATTAATAATACAAATTCATTAAGGTTTCCACAAACCTGTAATAGACTTATTATTGGTACTAGTAATTTGTTATAATTAGAATAATTTATGATATATTTTACCAAATATTTTTTCCTAAGTTTTTCAAGCTCTCTGTCTTTCTTTTCCTTTTCCTTCTGTTCTTTTCTCCGTTGTTTCTCTTCTTCTTTCTTAAATCGCAGTTCTTCTTTTCGGTTACTGTACATAGGCCCATTTGCTTCATCACTAAATAGAACAGTACAGAACAATAAAGTATTTTCAAAATACAAGATCATGATGGACTAAACACAAGAGCAAAGATAATTTTCTGAGAAATCTCTTTAACACATTATTTAAATGGTGTTGAGCCAGAGGGAAATTGCATACTTATAAATTGACCACACAACTTTATCACTAAAAAGTATAATTTTGCCTCCATGTTTAGTTTTTCTTGAAAACTAATAAGTATTGGAGCTGTATCTAACATTCTATATATTTGCCTTATAGTAATATATACTACAATCATTCCAAACAGGCCTGGCATGGCCAGGTGGTTAGGACTTTCGATTCGCAATCTGAGGGTCACAGGTTCGATTCCCCGTTCCACCAAACACGCTCACCCTTTCAGCCGTGGGGGCGTTATAATGTGATGATCAATCCCACTATTCATTGGTAAATGAGTAGCCCAAGAACTGGCAGTGAGTGGTGCTGACCAGCTGCCTTCCTTCTAGTTTTTCACTGCTAAATCATGGACGGCTAGCGCAGATAGCCCTCGTATAGCTTTGCACGAATTTCAAAACAAACCAAAAAACATTCCAAACATATATCTTGTCAAAAGAGGAATTATACCATAGTTTTCTATTTTGTGGAACAAGAAAGGTTTCTTAATTTTTAAAGAAAACTTTTTTCTCCAACACAGGCAGCTTAGCTAATATACAAACTGTAATACCTATAAAACATGTCTTTGATTTGGTAATTTTGTAATAATACAGAGGATGATTCCTTAAGCAAATTTTGTAAACCCACCCTAAACACAGAAACAGTTATAACTCAACATGTCCTTTGTATCATACATGACAAAGCTCATGATGATATGAGATGTTAATGTATTTGAAGTTCTGGCATTTCTCAGATGCTATTTGAACCCATCATGTGAATGCAATTTATTTACATAACCAAAATATTTCATGAAACCACAAATATAAAAGTTGGTGTAGGTTATATCAAGTAAATCTGAAAACATCTTCATCTTTACTTTGGATCACTGAACATCTCCAGTCAAGCTGCAAACCTCCAAAGTCCAAAATAATAGTACACTTCATATTAAAAGACACAATACATGCTGTACATATGTCACACACATAAACCCTACATAAAGTAACATACAATAATCTCTATTCTACATGATGATAATTTTATTTTTTTTATCACTTCAAAAGTTGTAAAAGGCAATATTTTATAGGAACTGGAATTTGGAGGTAATAAAATATATATAAAAGAACATAAGAAAAATATACTTAATTAGCTGTACTCATTACTGTACTGGTTTTTAGTTTTGCTGTTAGTAGATATATTGCTATGATTGAAAGTTATTATTAATTTTTGCTAGTGGATATCCTATATATATATTACTGTAATTTTATTTATATCTGGAAAGAAACACCTTTAGATTCTATCATAATTAGTGTTTGAATTTTTGAGTCTCAATTAAAACTAGTTAATAATGATGAGTGGTAGTTAATAATACAAATTCATTAAGATTTCCACTAATCTGTAAAACTTGGCTTTCATCATGATTTTTTCTGCAGAGGTTTATTTCAGAAAAAGAAAACCTGAAGATCTGGTCACTTATCCAAGAGGTCATCGATGACTCGACCACACAAGTACACATACCATTTTTTTGTCTTTAAATAAATTAATATTGCGTTAGAAGTGTCTTATATTTTGTATTCAGTCCAGTTATTCCTACACTTAAGCTCAACAGTATACCTTCAGCATTTTTACATAATAACTCATATTATTGAAAATCCTGCTCAGCAGACTTATCCAATATATCTCAAGTTAATTAAATTCACCTGAATATACCACACCAGCACAAAAACATAAAAAGTGGCCATAGAGAAGATACCTCTAAGTTGTTGTGGTATCACAATGAAGCACCAAGTTAGGTTTTGAATTGTCTAACTGGCCTTTTTTTCTTTTAAATATGACTAAACTTTGTTTATGAATGCCTAGACGATTCAAAATCTAATTTGACATTTTATTGTGATTCCACAATTTTATGTACTGTTTTTGTTATTTTCCAACTTAGTCATCTTTTTTTTTATGCATTATGTTTTGTATCATAATTACTTTAGATATCTTAAATTAATTCAATGAAGTATAAAGATTCTAAAATCCAAAGACTGTATATCTAAATATTTACAAATCCTGTTAATGCATAAAAATCTTACTTTGAAATTGTATCAGCAGGCATCTCTTCATAAAGATCTTCTTCAACTGGATTCTGCTACGGTGAAGAAAAATAAAAAAAGACACTAAATTCATAAAAGCAATGTTTATTTTAGAATGATAAAAATTAATTATCCTTAGAGCAAGAATAAAAAACAAATCAAATAAGACATTTATCATTTGACTAAAAAAACCTGGAAAAAGAAGGATGAAATAAATAAAATAAAATATATTTGAAAAAAAAAAGCTTTTTTTTTCATTATTAGGATCTGAGGCTATCTTTAAATTTAAAAAAATCAACTTAACAATCTATTCAATTCTTAAGTCAATAAAATTTAAGATTTTACCAGAAGCTGAAACTTTTGAAAATATTAATGTAAAAAGAATGTTGATAAACATTAACTTGTGTTTGTAGTTACAAATACACAGAAATTAATTTACAGAAACAACTTACTCTTTATGGTTGTAGGGTTTTATAAGACACTGAAACTAAGGGTCTCATAATAAAAAAAAGTTAATTTACTTTATGAGCTGATTTTAATTAGAATACATTACAATATGTTAGATTTAAATTATATGTACCAGCCCTAGTTCTTACTTCATGACACTTTTATTAATTTTTTTGCCAATGGTGGAAACCCAAGTTAAAAATTTCGTATTGGGATTAAAATTTAAGTTTTTCTAATATAATTCAACTGAAAAATCTTAAATATGGTTGAAACACTGACAAAAATTAAAATTCCATCACCTTTCACCAACATCTTGCACTTACAAATTGTCCTTAAAACAAGCCACACCATGTAAACTGTTGATCTATTAACCAATAAAGTGTAAACCGAGACTCGGAGTTTCAAGAAATGGTATCCTGATTGACTAAAGCATCTGTCCAGTAAAAAAGTTGTGAGTTTGAATATCCCCAACTTTCAATTTCTTCAGAAAATTTTAGTGTGCCATCTTTAAAAATTTCTATAGCCATATCCAAAAGTGTACAAGCACTTACAAATACTTCTGTTACTAATTTATTTGCAGGCTGAGATATAAGCTACCCAACTGTTGTTCTTCATGTTCTTTTTTCTAATACAACCTACTAATCAAAAATCCTTCCTGATAGACTATTAACAAAGGAAATAAAAAAAACTTTAATTATTCAGTAATTGTGTACTCACAAAAAATATACCTGTTGTATTTCACGTGACTGTTAATATACTACAGCTGATGTTTAAATTATGTTTTCAGATCTTATCTGTCCTTCCAAGAACACTTCTAATCTGAGCAGTACAGGTGCTATTTCACAAAAAAAAACGCATCAAATTTGTATCATAACTGCAATTAAGAACTACAAAACTTGCTAGCTTCTTCCAGATTTGGGGGCAAGAAACTTAGAACAAACTCACTCAATTGCCTAGTTTGGGGCTTAAAAAACACATATAGTTTCATTTAGTTTTTCTATCAATTTTTATATCAAGAAATTTATAAAATTTTATTGTAAGACACTTTTTTTGAAGGAATTAATAAAATACTTTCTTTCTTCTTAGAATTTATATATTTTTTTTATTGTTGATCAGAAAGTTAGATTTGTTGATTTTTATTAAAATATTTCTTTCGATACTTGAATTTGCTGATTGCAGTAATCACCATTTTAGCTATAAATTGTAAAAAACACTGCATAAACTGACAAAGATTTAGCAGCGACCTAAAATCTGGCCTTTCAAAATGGTGTCAGGTTAGGCTAGATAAAAATATTTTTACTAACAATATTCTTGATCAAAATCGATTTATACCTATTAAATAATACTTTGTTTTCAATATAAGTTTTATATTTATGTTTGTTGTTTGAATATGATAAACTTAACAATAATATTCGATAAATAAGGATAGGAGTCATCAAAATATTATGCTATCACTACTGTACCCTCTAAACCTAATAAGGCTTACTTGATGTTTTGAGAAAATTACCATAACTACCAAACAAATTTAAATTAACACAATTTTTTTCAGGATCTAAAGAAACTTTTGTGCTCTTCTGCACAAGCTAGGTCTTGTCACTTTCCCACAAAACCATATATTATTTCTCACTCCACTTTATTCATTCTATATTGATGTAAATAGTTTATAAATTGTTTTATTCAAAGGTATTTTAACCTTATTTGTAGTAGTAAGAGGTCAGCAATTAGTAGTAGTATTTGGTAATTGATTTCTCCATTAATAGATAGCATTTGATTAATTGATAACTGATTAGTATGGTGTTCCATGGTACCTACAAATAGCAGGTACTGCCAGACATTTGCCTTCCTTCTAGTCAGCATTTCAATAAAAACAACAAACAAACAAAAAAAGGGTTGTGGATGGTGATGCTAACCAGTTGCCTTCTCTCTAGTCAGCAGTTGGAAATTACTGGAAGTAGCAAATAGCATAAGTAGCTTTGCCATAACAAAAAAAGTTTAGTAGCAATAATTCAATTACTTGGATAGTTGAAATAATCAAAAATAGTAATAACTGGAAACAGCTGCTTATATGTAACTAATTAAATTGTCCAGCTCCACCTGTACCTATTTTCAAGGTTGAGTTTCATTAACAGTTGTTCAATCATCTCCTATGAGGTCATAAAAGAATGGGAACCAAAATGCTGTATTAATAGAATTCACACAAAGTCGAAGAAAACCATATGAGAGACAAAGCCTAGAGAATTATATATTATATTGTCAAGGACCGACAGTTTCATAGTAAGTGTAAACCTATGCTTTGCGATTGTCAAAAAAATACTGATTAAATTGGTAAGTGCACCATTTACAGGTTAGACTCTTCAGAGTTGCAACAGAAACATGAGTTGTTTTTTTTTTCATTTTTATTTGCAAATTACATTAACATTACAAAATAACAAATACAATCCTAAAATATTTCTGAGTAAAGAAATATTAATATACAAGATAAAATTATAATTTCTACTTAGGTTTTGAAATCTGACACGTAGGTATGCACTTAACACCTGAAGGAAGCTCATCAGCCTGGAAAGGGTTAATCTCATTTTCTTCTTTTATAAAATAATAAAAAAGAGATAGATTAATGATTTTGAAAAGAAATGGTAAGCATGCCACTTTTTAGGGGATGATCTACTTTTTCAAAAGAGAAATTATTTTTTATGCTACAATTTATAGAATGTAGCACTTTTTTTTTAGAACATTTTTGGAACAGAGTTAAAACATTTATTTTTATGTATTTTACCATGTCACTTGGAAGTATTTTTGTTGCACACACTTCATAAAAAAAAACATTACATGCTTTACAATAGTGTGGAAAAATAAGATTTATTATACAAACATTATTATACTTACATCCATAGCATCCTGGTAGAGTTCCTCTATTAAAAACAAAAATTTATATATATAATGAGAATTAAGGTCACATACACTATATAACTAAGTATACATCTTTTGATATCAGATGTGAATTAAAAACAACTATAATAACCTTAATTCATAAAGACTACTCTGTAAATCATCACACATTATATTTCTTTACTTTTTGAAGTATCAACATTGTTGCTTTCTATAGTTTTCAAGTCTCTCTCTTACAAATCAAATATTTTTTATTAATTGCATGAATCCTATATGTAGAAATAAAAACTGTTCATAAGTTTCAAACATGGGCATAACCTAATCATTTCTGTTTCTTTTTTATGTATGCTTCTCAAATTTAAAGCATACTAAAAATGTTTATTTTTATTTTATCCTAACCATCTAAGATAAGAAATCTACCTCCCAAGGTGTTATCAAGGCCAATACTGCCTGAAGGAGGTGGTGGTGGTGGTGCATATCTTGGCCTAGAAGGTGGTGGTTGGCTAGGAAGTGGAGGGGGTTGCATGTCTGTATCATCATACAACTCATCTTCAGCTTCTTGTTCTTCTGTATATTCTGGACTGTCAGAATAACATACTACTATATAAAATGAGGCTTATTATGTGATGGAACTTTTTAAATAAACCTGATAGTCAACCCAAAATACTGTATTATTCCATCTAAATACTTTTTAGTTTTTCATGTATTATTTTACTGTGTTTAAATGGACACTGATATTTTACAATATAAAAATGTCAGAAAACACCATTTTAAAACATTCTTTTATTCCAAAAAACAAATGATTATATGAAATGATTGTTAGATCTCACCTCTGAAACATCTAGACAAATATACAAAGATGTATATACAACGTAAAACAAAAAAAATAA
>NW_013668370.1:122192-128982 GCF_000517525.1 Limulus polyphemus | reverse complement strand
TTGATGCTCTGAAGACGCTTGTTGAGTCTAACCCTGAAATTGCATGTCTCTCATGAAACAATACATAAACATTTAAGGAATATGGGAAAACTCCATAAAGAAGGTGTTTGGGTGCCTCACTAACTCTCCGATGATCAGCGTTTCCAATGTGTGAACATTGCTCTGTCTTTTCTGGTGCGTAATGCATGTGAACCATTTTTGGTTCATCTGTTTTTGAAGAAAATTCATGGCTAGCAATAAAAAGATATATAAAGGTTTCAAGTGAAAATTAATAATTCTTGTAAAAATTTTTGTGCTTTATAATTTTCTCCTTATTTCAGAATACATTTGTGAACTAATACTGGGGAAAAATTTTGTAAACTCATCTGAGTGTACTTCAGCTTCTTCTCTAATTGCTGAGCCACTGTGACAGCCTTGCTAAACATAAAGAAAAACTTTTTCTTAGTCAAAATATGTAACAGGCACACAGAAAGGATTTAATAACTGATGAACACATTTGCAAATGATATCCAAGAAAATTATTAAAAGATATTATTAATTAATTTTTTATGATACTGCCTCAACAGTTGTGATTAAAATAACGAGTAAGCACAATAAATGATCACTGGTCAAAAATTGCAAATTTAATCGATGATTTCTGGGAATTAAAACAACATTGTTTATAAAGTATAATCCTATTCTTAGTGTGCATTGCTTTAGTGTTTGAATCCAAGCAGGAATTGTTATAGATAAGAGGATTAGTTTATGATTTTTTTTTCTAAACATTCTTCAATGATTACTGAATCTCTTTAGTGAATTACTAGACTAAGAACTTACATCACTGGTTCTGAATTTTCATTTACAATGGTGTCTTCATACAACTCCTCTTCTGCAGAGTGAGATTCACTGTCTGGCAGCATTGGCAGTTTTTTTCTCCTTACTGCAGGAACAGGATATGGCTGTGATGTAACAGGATGATTTGATTCTAATATTGGAGGACGAGGGGGAAGTCTTTTTGGTCGCTGAGGAAGTTCTGAAGATAATTTATTTATATTTTGTGAATATCAAAAGGCTATTAACTGGAACAAGTTAGTCTGACAAAGATTTATAATTTCTCAAATAAAAAGTGAAAATTGATGAGCATATTAATAGGGGGTGGTGGTGCTCAAATGGGTGAATATAGTATATTTATTTATATAGGATTGAAATATTACCATATTATGCTTGTGTTTAAAAAGTAGAATACTACTTGACACAAGTAAAGCGAGATATCAACTTGCACTGTACAAAAGTCCTACAACCAAAATTTTTGACAAATCCACAAAAACAATCAATATATTATTGCCCAGTTACAAAATTGAATATCACTTGTTTTTACAATAAACAAGAGGTGGTCTATGAAGGGCCATTTCTGATTAGTCAATACTCACATGACCTACCATTCACCACATTTCATGTGGCTGAAATCACATTCATGTATGTAGTTTGTGTGATCATGCACATGATGTAGGCACTAGAATATATTTTTTATAGCAGACGAACCACAATGTTAAAACATCTATGAAAAAGCAAAATAGAGTTGGATATTTTTTTAAACTGTTGAAAATGGAAGAAATGTAAGTATGGCCAAGTAGTAAATTCATAATAAATTGAACCTGATAGCTTGACCCATATATATGTATTATATAAACCATTCATCCTATAACCTAATCCTTTGCATTTCTTTTTTTTTCTGTGTGTGTGTGCACAACTTTTTAAGGCTATGTCTACTTAACCAGGAATGAGAGTGAGGAAAGCAAGGTTAAAGTAAATGTGATTGGTTGAATAGTATGAAGTCATAAACTTATTTTTTTCTTGTTGATCAGTAGCTGTTGATTTCTGCCTCAATTTCTGTCATCCCTTAATACAGGCATACTGAATTTCATAGTAAACAAAGTTAGGCCTAAATTTTCATAGTACAGTCCAGCCCCATTTATCTGGTCAGCCATGGGTCTAAGAAATTAATGGCCGCATAGCAGGGTGGACGTATAACTGGGTGTCACTGTATGGGATCAACTCTGGGATCAGACTGAGGCATCAAAGACACAGTACATACCCCTTCAACTCGCTCATAATACTCACCCTTCTATGTTTCTGTATTATTCTGTTGTAATAACATCTTTACATGCCTATTTTTGTATTTATTGTCTAAAAAATATAATTCTATACTGTATTTTTATTTAACAAATAAATGTAAAACTTAGGACGACAATGAGCTTCATGAATTTTCCTTGCACCACACAGTATCAGATGTCAAAACATGGCACTATTGTTTATGTGCACATGTGGTGACAATTGATTTGACTGAGAAAGCAGAGCTCTGTTTATTACAAAATGGAGGGAAAAGTGATAAAGCTTGAAATGAATGTACAAATTTTGCCATTGAACAAATCTTCTGTTCACAAGAAAACCAAAAAAATACTGAACTAAAAGTGTTACAAATGACAAAGTTTAAAGGAATATGAAACGTACTGTATGTTTGATCATGTATGTGTGTTTGTGCGATCATCAGTGCAGCATCAAGTGTAAAGCATCAGGTAGAATTAGTGTGCCATTAAAAGGGAACATCAATGGTCACCTGGTTTCTAACACTTACAAGACGAGGCCACTATCAGTTGATGTATGGTAGTGGTCTCACTTTGATTGACAGGTCTCAATTGGGCAGCTGCAGGTGAGAGCTGGCCTGGGTGGCCACAATACTAAGTTCAAAGAGACCGTTTGGGAGTAGGAAACAGGTGACCACAAGCCAAGCTGACTACAATATGAATGCCCATAATAGTGGATGTTTTACAAATATAAAATAGAAGGAAATATTTGGGATTGAGCTGAATTGCCAGTAATTAAGGGTTGACCACTATATCGCATTGACCAGTATGTGGGTCTGGACTGTAGTTTATTACTCACTGCACTATCTTTGTGCAATTTAAACAATTGTGTAAAATTTGATCATTTAAAAGAATCTACAACTGTCTGTAATTCTTTGTATGATTCTTTCTCCCTCAAAATTCAATTGTATTTTTCCTCCATTTTTATGTAGGCTTTTGTGCATCTTTGCAGATTACAAAACTTAAAATGAAATTTTGGTATGTAAAACAAACACAAAAACATACCAGTGGGCACAATGCAACAGGTCTATAAATAGAAAGACCTTACTGTTCCATGTAAGCATTGTATCAACATCTGAGAAGCCATATATGCATTCAATTCAAAGGTAACTGACACCAAAATGCTCTGTAAGAGTATCCCATATCAAATTTCATTGCGATACTTTTGACCTAAGGGGGAGGGAGGGGGGACATTTAATACTGTTGAAGAGAATAATGGTTCAAAATTATAGCAGTGTTGTGAACGTTATTAAAACTTTTGACAAGATAATCACTCTCAAACATGGAAAATACTCCATTTTGCATGAAGTTAATAACCCAGGAAACATATTAAAACTGTTTGACCTTAATATGACTCAGCATATGCTTAAACACAAGACTATATGAAATGAAGTGAGCATGGTCTAGTGGTTAGCATGTCATTACCAAAATAAAACATTGCACTCAGCAATTTGTGACCATAAGTGCATTATCAGAGTGACTGTCAAAGCCCATTATTTGGTCTGACTAGAAGCCCAAGAGTTGACAATGAATGGAGTTAACTAGCTGTCACCCCTATATTCTATCACTTCAAATTAGAAATGGTTAGGGCAAGTAGTTATTAAGTTTATACATAGAGAATATTGCACCTCTGCATCAGTTTAAAATTTAACACAGTGCCCCTGGTGTCTTTTTTGTTCACCAAACATTCTTTTTGAGTAATTACCTGTATCTTCACAGTATGGTTCTCTATTTGATTTGTATTATAGACCTACCTCAGTACTTGTTCAATTAATTTTATAAAGTTTAATCCTAAACCCAATTTTCTTTATTTACAATTAAAAAATACATAATTTGCTTTCTAACAATTCAGTTACTTCCTAACATTCAGAAAAGAGAAGAAAATGGTAAGTGGGTGTGCACCTAATACTTGTAAAAATTATAAGGTAGGGGGTATATCATCATTTTTCTGTTTTTCTAACCAATCACAGATCAATATTCTAAAGATATAGTTAATATAATGTAAATACAACATATGATAACCCTAATTGGGAAATAAATGCTTTTATCTGAAAACATAAAAAATATCTCAAAGATTTATCACCCATAATTATAAAATTATACATTTAAAATCAATGAGCTTCATATTTAGAATCTATATACTAAAAACATAAAGCATGCTGGTCTCATTTTTTGGGTATGTGGTACATGCTTGTACCATATGTTAGCACTTCCCATAATTTCCCCAAAAGGGGGCCAAAGGCCACCTGTTTTAACCACTCACACCACTATACATTAGTGTGTTGTCTATCAGTCAGTCAGTAGACACTAGAATGATGTCACATGAAGGGATGCTTAATGTTGCAATTTGTACTGTCATGACGTTAGTAAAACATGAGCATGCCATGAATCATGAGAAGAATGATGCATTCTGCAGGCTATAAAACAGCATAACATATTAACTTTACAAGCAAGAAATAAAAATATTTGTTCTTCTTAACTTTGGTTTTATGTACTCTTGAAACAGAATACTTTCGAGGACCCTGTGGAAGTACACCTAGTTAATATGTACTTATTTTTTTCTATTTTCTGTCAGTACAGTTTGGACACAGCAAATAGCTCGAGAGGACAATATAGCTTATCCTTACTATAGCTACACATAGGACTTGGTTATTACATGTTCTCTTTCACAGAAGACAAATGTTACTTCACTGTGATGTCTTGAGATACACAGCTGTCTTTTCTGTTGGCAAATTGAACAATGGCCCAGGGTTTCGACACCCATACACCTGTCTCATCTGGTTCAACAGATATATAAAGACACTTGCCCTTGCATTGCTTTATATCACTGTGTTGTGCTTCTACTTCATTTGTATTTGTCTTTAATAAAGATAGTTGTTGTGCTTTTATTTGTATTGACTCTTTCTTTATTGATAGACTTACAAAGGCTTGCCTTACAAAAGTTTTTGCTTCCTGGCTCCCATTCCTGGAAAGGTCAACATTATATTTTGGGTAATTACAAGCATCTGGTTACCTTACTCATTCTCTGATGCCTAGACACAGCTATTTTTTTTTTAATCTTGTAAGGATGAAATGGAAGTGGTACAGCAAGTTTGTTTTAGTTAAGATAATGTACAAGTTAAACTTTTCTGGTGCAAGCAAAACGTTACCTCTATTTGTAGCAGGTACAAGCATTTTTTTTTTGATAATTTCAAACCCTGATATATATATAAACATTTAAGAGCAGATATGAGTGATCAAGACTAAAATATCCCTAATCTCAAACTATCAGTCTACAGCGAGTTGAAAGAAGGTAGTTGATCTTAATAAATAAGAATAAAAAACTGATTCTCAAATGAAAAGTTCTTTGTTTTCAAATTATTTTTATTTTTGTCTATAATAAAGGTAACTGCTGTCAGGGTACACTTATTTAAACAAAAATCTAATGTTATGTGGTTTTAAGAAGTTTTTTTCCATATAAAACTACACATATGTTTAATTTCTTGCTGCTACTTCAAAAAATATTTTTAGCTAATTAACATGAAATTATTGTTAGGTATAAAATGCCAGCTTGTCAAATCACCATTTTAACTCTTTCCAGACGGGTCACGAGTCAAAGGCCATGTCATCATGTTTGTTGACACACATTAAAAATTTTATTTAACTACTATTTCATAAATTTATGTCAATAAGTTTGGTATCAAACTGTAGATTATAATTCAAATTTTAGTATTTTACATTATTCAATTTCTTAATTTAAAAGTAAATATTAAAAAAACATAGTTAAACATCAATTTTTGTTTGTCATGTGGTATCTTGAATGCAGCATTGGTTCAAATTAGATATTTGTAATGTCAAAATACAAAGTTTATAGTTTTGTACGAATTAGGAACTCAAATTACCAATATTGACAAGATAGAATATAAAATAAGAATCTCTTATCTTCACTACTTGCAAAGATATCGCTCGTGTACTGAATCAAACACAGTGGCCTCCTGCCCCTCCTTTATATACACTTACTTTTATATATGTCATGAATAACCAATCGAAAGCTCAGAATATTCCCATTGTGGCTTTCTCAGCCATTTTAAATTTTTAGGACGTGATCTCACTATTTAGAACCAAGATTTCAAGGAGGTAAGTTGTGTCTTTAAGCCTGCTCGAAATTTATTTTTTTAGACTGAAATACAGCTTAGTTACTAAGCTTGATAAATTATTGTAGAATTCTATGATATTGATATAGAAATTAATGATTTTTTGGTTATTCAACTGTATATATATAAAACCTAAAAAAATTATTTCATATCATATCCTCCACATGCAAAATTTTTAAAAGGCTTAGCAACGTACATCATGCAGCAACTGAGTACAAAGGTCAAAATTAGAAGAGATAATTATTTACTTCACTTCTTCATTTACTGTTCTATGTTTTAAGAAAAATAAGTTTAAGAACTTATTTCTAAATAACAATAATCTATATACATATATAGTGTATAATAATTGAAATGTCACTGTATTTTACAAAATACTAGTCTACTAAAACACAGCAAAGACAGGTCACGTTGTAAAGACTAAAGGTCAGTTTTATATTATTGGATATGGTAACGAGTGCACATGTGCCACACCATCGTAACTTCTGTATTGTTAGCCAGGCACGGCTGAAAGGTTAATATAATAAAAATAATAAA
>NW_013668370.1:118424-121806 GCF_000517525.1 Limulus polyphemus | reverse complement strand
TAAAATGAAAATTACTTTGCATGTTTGATAGACAACATATGAAAAGAAAAAAAGGGCATGAGAAAAACATTGCTTTACAAACCTTAAGTCTTAATTTAAAAAATTGATATTTTGCATATGAAAGCATTGTAATGTTTACTGATAATCTGCCAAATTTCATTAACATATGCTTATTAAAAGCATGAATATTATATTGAAAAATATAACAAGCACAAAATGGTCCCAGTGACTGAGCCCGTGCTCAAGGAGTTTATGTCTAAGAACACTAGCAGCACCGGATGAACGTCTACTCTCAAAACATCTTTATATTATTATCTTTAACATAGCCTTCTAAGATTTTTTTTACTTTCTTCCTCTTTACAGATAAATAATGTTACTTGGCTACAAAGGACAAAGCATTAATAAATCTAACCTATCAAAGACTGCTTTTTGTGGACTGAGAGGAATCCTGCGAGTTTCTTTAAACTTTAGAAAATACATATATATTTTTAATTTGTACATAATTTTGTTAATATTTTAAATGAAATGAAACTGAAAAAAAAAATGTTCATAGATAATACAGTATAATTGGAAAAACTGTTATTTATCACAACTAAACAACACCAGATATAAAATATTATAAATTTATTTTGAAAGGGTAATGTTTTGGACCAAGTTTCATCATCAGGTATTGCCTAAAATCGTTATGAAAATACTAAACTAAAAACAAATTCTAATGGCAATAAGAGAATAAAGAAATGCTACATAAACTTCCCATCACCTATACATTAATTTTCCAGAAAATGCTGTGTAGACAAAACAAACAATATAGTAAATACAAATAAATAATAAATTGTCTCAATTTATCATGTAAGTTAAATAAGTAAGAGTGAAAGAAAGTACATCACGGTAATTTGAAGTAAGAAGAATAAATTGCAACAAATGTTTTTTTTAGAGGTTTTAAACTACTCCAGAGTAACACAGAGGTTTTTGTCATTCAGGTCTAAGCCCCTGCATCATCCCCAAGGACCCTATTTGTTCTCTGTGCTATTCATCTCTACCAAACTTTGTGTGATCTCCATTCTATTGATCTTTCCCTAATTCTAAGAACCCATCAGTGAAACCATAGGAGAATATTGTATAATCTGTCAACCATATTGCATCTGCTATCTTCAATGCCAAGCTTAGTATAGATGGACTGACATTTGGGCAATTTTTCATGTATATTCAAATGGTGTATAAACAACATACGTACAATCTGCTTTTAATATTTCAATTCTACTACACTGCACTGTGTTTATCTGTGGCTGAAGATGTATCCAATAATACAAGATTTGTCAACTTTTAAATTTTTTCCACCCTTCCCTTTTTGTCCACAATATAGCATAATACAAAAGAATTCCAAAGGTTATCCTTTGACACTCATAATGTGGGCTAACAAAGTCAACAAGATCAGTAAAAGTTTATCCACATTAATAATTTAGTTTGTAAAAGCTTTTGAATGCTACACTGCAGCTATTTTCAGTACTTGAAGACAGCTGCAGTAAAATAGTTGAAAGCCTGGACAAAGTAAAATAAATCTATCAACACGGAAAAGCATATATTTGTTTATTTTGTTGACATGTAAAAGTATTCAAACTTGTTAGTGTCTATACACATGAACAATCAGGCAGCATTTAATAAGCAAACTTTTTCTTTTCAAAGAAATTATACTAAACCCGAAAGTCGCTTAAGATATTACGAAATAATGTTGTGGGCACATTAGAAATGCATGCAAACATACTTATTACATAAATTTTGAAAATTTAACTATATTCTAAATTTTAGTGTAAATAATTTATACAATTATTTAAAAAGTATAAAATAAACCAAAGTATCAGTATAATGCATATTTATTCACAAGCCTTTTAAATATAAAGTGAAGTAGATGAAATACAAGCAGATAAAATTATCAAGTAACTCATAATTTGTTATCAGATTAACTAATAATGCACAATCAGAGGCATTTCAGATAATTTGGTTTTAATCATAATTATGAGGGGAATATCTGCTCTTAATCCCAGTGATAAAAAATATGCTTCAGATTTAATAAAGAAGTTAAGCAAATGTTTTAATACATAAACTACCCAAGCAAATGTTCATGTAAGTGTGTTCACGTTTAGTTATGGTACTTTATTACTGAGTATGTGTGTGGTTATTATTCAGTTACTGAAAAATACATCTACTGTACGTCTTTGTAGGTTCATTTCCTGTTTCCTTATTGTATTATGCATTAACATGCTGAACCATTTTTCAAAGTGTTAACACATCAAAAATCTTTGTTAGAGGCTGATGTTACTTGAATACTTCACATATATGTGTAGCTCATAGAATTATATAATTACATACTCAACAAAAAATTTTTTAAACCAAACCTGTACTTAAACATTGTTAATTTTTATGCAATAATTCAAACATGATAATCCTGATAAATACAAATTCAATGCACACTTGCTAGACTAACTGATCTAGTTCTTATAGTTCAACAATGTTAAGATTTGACATTAACAGTGTGTAAATTTCAGAATTGAATGAAGTACATGCATATATAATTTCTAAAATAACATGCTAAACTTTGAAGTTCATAAGATAGTGTGTTTAATAAAGTGATTGTTGATAATAATTTTGAAACTGTATGAATAGAAGTTGAAAAATTCAGATGTTACGCCATCTATGGTGTCTCAACATTTAGCCCTGGTAACTGAAATATCTTATAACATAAGATACTTTTTCACTGGCTGAAAGTAAAGTCAGTTGAATTCAACAGAAACTGTTATATGTTAAGAATATATGCTTTATACATAAAAAGTTAAAAACTATTATAATCCACTTTAAAACTGCATTAAGAGGTTACATGTATATATATATCTGTGCAAAATATTTAATTATATAACTGACTACTTAACATACATATTTATACAAAATATTTAATTATATAACTGACTACTTAACATACATATTTGTACAAAATACTTAAATGTATAAATAAATAGGTAATATAAATATTTGTACAAAATATTTAATTATATAAATAAGTGGGTAACATAAATATTTATACAAAATACTTAATTATATAAATAAGTAGGTAACAAATACTTATACAAAATACTTAATTATATAAATAAGTAGGTAACAAATACTTATACAAAATACTTAATTATATAAATAAGTAGGTAACAAATATTTATACAAAATACTTAATTATATAAATAAGTAGGTAACAAATATTTATACAAAATACTTAATTATATAAATAAGTAGGTAACAAATACTTATACAAAATACTTAATTACATAAATAAGTAGGTAACAAATACTTATACAAAATATTTAATTATATAACTGAGTAGGTAACAAATACTTAT
>NW_013668370.1:114753-118169 GCF_000517525.1 Limulus polyphemus | reverse complement strand
ATTATATAATTGCCTATGCATAGATGTGTTCTATATCACATACTACTCTTCCCACACAAAATCTTATTTGCAATTATACAAGATAAGTGTAATTCCATAAAGGGCACAGTACTAACACAGTCATAATAACAACATGAGCAAAATAGCATATTAGGTACATGTTCAGTAGTAAGAGAATAATTTTTAGTAAAATATTATAACTTTAGTAACTCTAGTTATACTGAAAGACTTCACCCACCGATACGTAACAGATGAAGAAACAGATCAACAAAGTGCTATAGAAGTCAATAAACTATTAAGTCAGATAAATATTGCTCTGTGATTAAGACCATATATTATGTCAACATCACTTTTTTCATATAATGTTAACAAAAAAGGTTATTATCAAACCTTCAAAATACATACTAACTTGAAGAAAAATGAAAACAGCAATATTACCACAGAACATCTAAATGTTAATTGCCATTTAGGAATGAATTACCCAAGATTTCTCATCCAATCACACCATGTAGTAATACTGGAATTCATAAACTAATCAACCAATGTACTCACTACATGTTAACGTCATGTTAGTAACAAGTGAAGTAATTGTTCTCATTATAAGCCCAGTACTCAACAGTGTCTAGCTTCTGCAATTGTGAAAAGCAGTAAACCTCAAGGAATAAACTCTCCAATTCTTATCCTTAAGTGTGTGTGTGCTACTCCCTGACTCACAAGTTGGGTAATCCTATTTCCCTAGCTCCAAGCAGTTTAAATCAGGCTTCTGAAATGTTTCAGTATCCTTTTCAACCCCTGAGTATACTTAAAACTATAACATCTTTGTAAATTTTATACTTTTTGAAAGCAGCAACATGTTTATCAAGTTTTCCATATGATTTATTTTTTACCTTTAAGGTAAACTATTCTTAAATTTTATTTCAATAATTATGAATTAGACATATAACTAAGAATTATTTCAATAATCACTTCCACACTAAAATCCTAGTTTCTATGAACAATTACTTTAAGTTAAATTAAAAACTTCAATAACAAATATAGTTCTTTTCCTTTTGCTCAACTAAAATGCTATTCTGAAAACTACATGCAGTTAGTATCAGATAACTATATAAATGTATTTCAAATTTCTTATCAAATCATTCATAAAATATGATCATTTATATGAAAATTAATGGCAAAGCAACATGTTTGTAGTTGGACTTAAGAATGGGAGTTCAGCTAAACAATTAAAATATAGTTCAGCCAAGTAATCTGATAGTGTGTGGGTGGGGAGGGGGGGGGAATTTATAGCAACTGATTACACTAAAACCATGTGCAGTTTAAAAAACAAATCAACATTATATCACACAATTATTATAATAATGTTTATAAATTTATAAGATTGTAACAACTGAAAAATTAAAAAAAAATTTAAATGTTTTTTGATCCACACAGCCTATATATAAAAGTTTTGGCATTTTTTCCCAACACTGTATTTATTTTGCATATTATTTTTTTTACCTCTATAGAACAAATTACTAACCTGGTACACTATTTTGCACAGATGATGGAACTGTCCTTGATGGAAGAGGGGGTGCAGTTCCTTTATTTCTAAATGTGGACATATCTGGAGTGGGAAGAACAACACTGAAAGGCTTTTGGTGCTTTCAATGGAGGATTTCCTAGTTTTTCTACTGGAGGTAAAAGTTTCTTTCGATAACGTAAGTTTGCTTTACATATATAGTTTTCTGAATTAATTACACTAGAAGAGTCAAAATGTTTAAGAACACTCTTAGGTGATGCATTTGAGTTGTTTCCACTTTGTTTAATACCATCTGTATTATTTTCATAAGGTAACTTCACTGTAAATGATACAACAGGTGGATTATCAGACTGAAGATTAGATTGAGTAATAGTTTCAGAAACATTATTACAGTTTTTCTGTTCATCCACCTCTTCTGCATTACCCGAAGCAATGCTGTCTGTTGACTGACTGTTTAACGAGCTACTACTTCTTGATATACACATACTGTTAGTAGCCTTACCAGAACTACTGTTCCCAACTGAGGATGATGAAAATGATTTCACAGGCTTGACAGCAATTGTTGGCTTTGGTCCCAGAATTGGCTTAGGTTTGCTAGAACCCACAGGACTAGACTCTGAGGTTGAGCCATTGGATACTACAGATGCTGAACTTTGTTGAACTGGTAGTGTATTTGTTTTAGTAAACAAATTTGACTTTGCAATAAGTATGGAACTAGTGGATACAGACTTTCCCATAGGATAACCAACATTAGGTTTCATACTGGAATTTTCATTAACTGATGGCTTGGTAATTTTCTCTTCAGTATTTTTTTCATATGAAGAATTCCGGATAGAAGTTAATCGTGAGCCTACTTGCATCACTCCCATTACAGGGTCATTTCTTTGGGCAAACAATGCCCTAAGAGCTTGAACATTTGCTTGAGGTGTGGAATCTACCATTTCTGTACAATTCCCTTTGTAATCAGTTGGTTCCTAGTGGAAAAAAAAAAGTTTTGTAAAGCAAACCAACAAAGTTCTTACATTACCTGCACTTGCAAAAATGACTTCTGTAAACTATATCAAAATGTAAATGCATTTAGCAAAAGATACATTTACATCAACCTCATCAAATAATTTACAATACTGTGAACAGAAATCAAAGAATATGACACTAAATATTTCACACAGGTTGTTCACAAAAGCGAATTTCGATTAGTTGATTACTTTCATGAGTCATTACACTAACAGATTAAACTAAACAACCTTGAATAAAAAAATAACAATGAGAAATCATAATGGTAAGATTTTGATTATTTGTATACTTGAAATAATTTAAAACAGGAATAATCAGAAACACTAATTTTGATTAACTGATTATTTTCATGACCCTAATTAATATTCATAGGTAATCAATTATATTCATTAATTGAGTTAATTGTCCAGTTCTACCTACTACCCTAAACTTCAAGCTATCGTTAGACAGGAATGTAGATGTAAATACAGAATTCAAATTGGATTTGACATTTTGGTACTTTTGTGAGTGAGGGATAATCTAGATGGAGGAAGGTAGATGGTTTTATGTCACCCTAATTTTTTTTTTTATGTTCTTACTAATCATAGCTGTACATGTACAAAGCTTTTTTTGAGAAACTCATATATGCATAAAAAATACAGATCACATCCACATTTATATGTTTCATTCAATTTTTTAGTCTTTCCCTGCAATTCACATTTTGGATGTTCATTTATTACAGGCATAAAGTCAAACAAATACATTAATGTCACTGAGTAAACAGGTGACAGATTAATATTATTACATTTTTCTTCTAAAATATTTAAATCTTGCAAAAAAAAAATCATTTCCAGAGAATATATTAACCCTTTAAAGATGGGTTACAGGTGAAAGGCCATGTCAC
>NW_013668370.1:109635-113913 GCF_000517525.1 Limulus polyphemus | reverse complement strand
AATCAGAAGCTCAGAATGTCCCCCTAATGACTTTCTCAGCCATTTTAATGGACCTGAAACCATTTTTTTCTTTTGAACCAATATTTCAACGAGGTAGTCTTCTCGAAATTTCATATTCTTTTAGACTAAAATACATCTCAGTTACTAAACTTGATAAATTGTGGTGGAATTCTATGGTTTTAATGAAGTAATTTATGATTTTTTAGTTATATATAAAACCTCAAAAAAGTATTTTGTTTCATATCCTCCATATGCAATTTTTTTAAAGGCTTACCAACCTACATTAAGCAGCAACCGAGTACAAAGGTCATAACTAGAAGAGATAATTGTTTGCTTTGATTCTTTAGTTACTGTTCCATGTTTTAAGAAAAATAAGTTTAAGAATTTATTTCAAAATAGCAATAATCTATATACATATATAATAATTGAAATTTGACTATATTTTACAAAATACTAGTCTACTAAAACATGTTACTTTGCACAGACCAAAGGCCAGTTTTATTTTATTTGATATGGTAACATGAGTGCACGTGAGCCACATCATTGTAACTTCTGTATTGCTAGCCAAGCACAGCTGAAAGGTCAATATAATAAATATGTATAATGTTATGAGATTTAAGCTATTTAGTCTTAACATTTATGTTTTCGTGTTATGATTTGTGTTCAATCTAGAATGAAAGAGACATAACTAATGTTTTCTAATTTTTTATGGTGGTTGCAAGATTGGTCAAATCTACCGAACCTGTACAGAGATTAATTCCTGAAAATAATAGATAAAATATAAATTTTTTTCTTAAGAAACATTTAAGATAATTATCTGGCCATTATAAAGATTTCGCATGTAAAATTTCAAAATTTTCTGATGCATAAAAGTATTTTTAATCTTAAAATGAATATTAATTTGCATGATAGATAAGCAACATGCGAAAAGAAAAAAAAGACACGAGAAAAACATTGCTTTATAAACCTTAAGACTTAATAAAAAAAATTAGCTATTTTGAGTATGAAAACATTGTAATGTTTACTGATAATCTGCCAAATTCCACTAACATTCGCTTACTAATTTAAAAGTTGTAACATGAAAACTATAACAATCACAAAATGGTTACGAGATCGGTCCCGGGTACTGAGCCTGTGCTGAAAGAGTTAAGAGCATTAATAAAAAACATTAGATATTTGTATCAAAACACACAAAATTCAGGTAACTTATTTTAAATATGCCATGGCTTTATGACACAGTGGGGTATTTTTAATAATAGAACAGCATTTCGAATATGAAACTGTAAAAGGAAAGTCAAGTCCAACTATTATTTGTCTTCCACAAATAAGTTCATAAATACACAAGAATGCATTATGAGGAAATGGAATGAAGCATACTCTTTTTTGTGTGTGAAAGAATATTAACAATTAAGCTCACACATATATCTTACACACCATAATATGATACACCTATATCTCCTAATATCTCGTACATCTGCTTTTAATATACTAGTTAATTTTATAATTTTGTAATAGAAAAATTATTTCTGTAGATCTTTTGTTTTGTAATCAGGGCTACTTTTCTGTGAGATGGACATAATTTTATGATAGTTCACTTCAATCTAAATTAAAATTCTTAAGCTCTCTCATTAAGCATGAAAAACAAAAGGGAGTAATATGCAATAATTACCCTAAAAATCAACTTCTTACCAAAATCAAAATGAAAGCAGCATTTGTTTCCTGACTTGAGCAATTCACTGCCCAACTTTTGCCAGTATCAGCAAGGTTTTGCTGTCTGTGTAAAATACACCTTATTGATGTTTTTATTCAGAATTTTCTTCATTATGGCATGTCTCTACTTTTGCTTACAGTCATCTTGACTTCTAGCTAAATACTCTTGAAATGATTTGCCTATAAATTAGATACTACATACACACTGGTTGCTTAATGTCTATTTAAGGTAATGCAGAATTCTGTCCTCAAGATTAGGACACCAAGTTTCGGGCAAACAAAAAATGCCACGGTAAATGCACTAATCAAAACAACATAGCAAATTCTGTTATCCATTCTGAAGACAAACTTAATAAATTAGCAGGGTGCAAGGCAAGCATTCTCATAAAGGTAAAAAAATTGAAATCTTATATTAGGTTTTTGTACTGATTGAATATTTTTGGTCAAATAATAAAATTAGAAGCAGCCCAAGTTAAACCACAGACACAAACTTTCCATGTTCCACCCAAACTATATTCAACTTCCTTGATAACTTAAAATCAAACTTAACCATATAATGCTAAGAAAATACAGTGAAATAGTACTAGAAACTGTTTTCAAAAATTGATATTCCTCATTCTTCAAATAATGTAAAAATTACACTCATCCTTTCCATTTGCTCTCTATGAAGAAGTATATGAAATATTCCACACTTTTGGAAATCTAGAGTAATAAACTTACTGCACCGTTATATATTAAAACATGCAATGATCAAATAACGAGATCACATTACACATGGTTTGACAGCATGTGTCAGTTCTGGTTTTAACACACATTTTGAATGCTTATTAAATACTTTTTTAAGCAAAGGTAAAACATATATAACTCTACAATCATCAATATTGACTATTTATATATTAATATGCCATATATATTCCTGTATTTTATATTTTACTGCCCATATTCTGATTTGTTGCTTGGTTTCAGCCTGCCAATAAAATTGTGCTGCCATGGAAAAAAGTTTCTTTTTATCTATGATTAAGTATAAATAATGGGGGAGTGAGCTACCAATATACATATTTATATAATTAACAGTAGTGTTAAGTTTCAACTCCATAACTTGTTTTTATAATCTCCATTTTACAAAACCTGCACTTACAAGATCAAGAAAAGCGTAAACAGTATTTACTAAATGCACATACATGTACTTTATACTTGGCAGTCTTTTTTGGTCAATGTTCTTCATATATAATATTTATTTGTTATATTTTCATTTTCTATAATAGCAAACACTTACAGTCTTACCCCAGGAGTCCTACATGCTAATAACACATTTTCATGAGTATTAACTTGTACAATCATATATATTTAGTTACTAATTAGCTACTTTTTTCTTATTAGATATTGATAATCATTTAGTTTACATTATATTTTTAGCTGTTAATTTGATCCTATTTTTAGGATACTTCTGAGAAAGATGTGTGTGGTACAAGGAGCCAGGATTCAATTCTGGATTTTCTTGGTAAAACAACAGATTTGCTATCAGCTCATATGGGTCCTTAATGCTAGTAAATGATCAACATATGTAATATATGGTTACATTTTCTGGAGATATTACTACTTAGAGAAACATTTTTTAAAGTTAAGCCTAGTCTCATCCCTTCTGTTCCTAAAAAAACTCTTAACATCAAAATAATATTAATAGCAATCAGGTTTATTCTTGTATCTACTAACTGTTACTGTTAGACCAAAACCTGACAAACTTTAGTAAAACTATCATTTAATTTGCTCTTCTCAGGGTCTAAGTTTCCTACTTCCAACCTCGTCATTAGCATAGCATGGTATAGAATAAAGTATCACTTTGTTTTTCCCATTTCAATAGCTCCCTCACCATTAACTTGTACTGTTGTACTTGTAAGTTAATTTCTCAGTATCTAGAATACATGTTTATATTATATAATATATATATATATATACACACATATCTAATTTATCATAATTAAGATTATTTTTATGTCTGGATTAGTTATAATATTTACAGTTTAATACGTTATAAGTATAACCTGTCATCACATTCACTGCTCATTTTACAGACGTAACTGCATACAGTATACCATACTGTATGGTGTATTAAACTTAATTTATAACGTAATTCATTTGCTCAAAATTAGTGCACTGCAACTCAGCAGCCAAAATTGCTACAGCTGCAGTGCTAAACCTATTCAATAATTACCCATATTCTATATTACAAATAAAAATAATAATAAGATGAAATAATTTAAATGGTTAACTTACATGTAATGCACTAAATTACACATGAATGACGCATAGTCTAAAAAATCCAAATATGTGTATAAGACATTTCTCTTTACAGCAACACACACGAACACTAACGCCACCTCTACTGAATAACCAAGTAATTTATATCAGTTCTGTAACATTGGACAGTAATTATCCATTCATAATTGCATATCTATAGTCTAGTCATGAATAAAAACATATAACCCGAGCGCTTTCGAAAAGTGGACCTTTCTTCTTCAGGGGAAAACTGAAAAAGAAAGGTCCACCTTTCGAAAGCGCTCGGGTTAT
>NW_013668370.1:105218-108755 GCF_000517525.1 Limulus polyphemus | reverse complement strand
TACCACCAATGAACAAATTCATAATTCAACGACGTTTTAGTTCATTTATGAAAACACATTCTTCAGGGATTTGGAAGACGTATATTATTCATACATTGTACTTAAATCCTATAGTAACAGAAAATTATGATTATAAGGAATGAGTTAGTCATACAGATTAGTTGAAACTTGTAAGTTGTATAAATAATTGATTACAGCTAGTAGTAATGATTGATAGATAATACGACGAGATAATTTGTATTCTGAATTACTATATGCTGAGAATATTATGAAAAGTAAACCCTTGTTAATATAAGCTTGTTATTTTTTACAATTTACTCACAACTTTCTTTTGCCATTCTTTTTATAAAATGAATATTTATCGATAATTCATAAGACCTTCAATCATTTCACTAATAGTAATAGTACTAATTTATCTATCTCATTTTAATTTATATTTGACAATTAAATTTTAACTATTGATTATTTGAAATATAACAGCTGCTAATCTATCAATTGTTCTTAAATATATCATGTAAGTTAGTTGTATTATCTCTTCATAGAAAACAATAATATAATACAGATCGTAATTACCCCGGTTTCCATGAGAAGTCGGTTAAGAAATAAAACTCATTACTCAGGGAAGTAGAACTTTTCAATTCCAACGTTTTTTTGAAGTTTTTTCCTTTTTTTCTATGCAGATTTCATCCTCTGGTATAGTACAAGTGCGTGTTTTAATCACTTGATCGACTTATTGCTTACAAATATTTTATAGTAGTACTTAGTCCGTTTGGTTCTGTGATACCGATAGTAAAAAATGCTTCGTACTAAACTTTCGACATATACGTAAGAGATGTAGCTATACGTAAAATTTCTTCCAAGGAAGTTCATTTAATTACACATAGATGTGTTAGAAGCCTCGAAGTCAATGCACACCCGTCTTCTTGGTACCATAAAAAATCACAATGATAGACACCACCGCGCTTGTAAAACTCGTGGAAATGTCAACCGCTGAAGAGTAACATATTATATCAGCAACGCCTGGTTTGTTTCTGTTCGCTCATCAGCGACGACAACGAGTTACTGGGTAGCTAAGTAAACTCATAACTGCTGTCTAGGGGGGAAAGGATGTGTTGTGGTATTTATATACATGCAGTTTACCTCCAGCAGCTGGACATTGTAGAACCAAACACAAAGTGGTATTGTCTGTCTAGGCCAGTCAGTACACAACAATATTACGTAGTATTTCTCCGTTGTATGCATTTGTTTTTGTCATTTTTAGACAAACAGAAAAACGATAATTTTTTCAAACGCTTTGCTTCTTATAGATTGATATGTTTAATACTGTTGTAACATGTTCTATCGTTTGGCGGTTACTTTTTAGATTACTTGGTAAAATGCCCGGCAGGGCCAGATGGTTAGGGCGCTCGACTCGTAATCTGCGTACATCTAGTAGTTGACGCAGAACTTGCACGTCCATCATTTTTCTTCACACTGATTAACATTAAGGCTCCCACAGCTCTGACCATACAGTTCTTATAAGTGAAGTGGTAAACTGTCCTCATTTAATAACTGAACATCAGTCTTCGTAAATCTTGTCTCAAAGATAACTACTTCTGATGTTCTTTGATATGGAAGTACTACCTGTGCAATTTCTCATCCAGACATGACTTGAATTTCATAGCTTGTTCTGTTAATGGCCCTAATGATAATATCTTTATTCTTTAGATCCATAAGAGTTCTTCCAACCATTAATTCCTCAGGTTAACTGGAGTGTTTGGTTCTACTATGCCCACATCATTACATGTAAATTTATTCCTAATAAGTCCTGGTATCAGTACTTTACTTCTTAATAGTACAATATAACCATAATTGCCCCTCATGTTACCACTGGAAGTTCAACCTCTGGTGTAGTAATTGTCATTTGTGTACAGGGATTTACTGGTTATAGATTGTGAAGCTATTTGAAGATAATCTAACTTCGCTCATGTCTCAACATGAAATAACTTCCAAGTATGCACTCAATGTCAATTATACACGTATCCTGAAGTGTAGACAAGCTTCCTACAGTAAGGATAACTTCCAGCTTTCCTCTTGCTGGAAGTACCCTTCAATCTATCTTTAAACATCACTGGAGGCAATTTCCCACCTTTTATTACCATACTTCAAGGCTTCTCATCAACAAGTCCCTTGACTCGTGGAATGATTTCTTAAATTATGAACTTCTAATCTCAACTGAGTATTTTCAGCTGAATTTAACCCCTAATAATATCTTCTGACCTCTGATTAGCTCTTTGTTATTTCTTTGACCTGGCTGGACTCGAATACTCGTTCTTTGGGTATTACCTAGTTAGTGTATTAACAGCTGTTGACACCTCACAGTCTCAGCTTCAATGGCCATGTTCCCACACGTATATCAGTTCCATTGTTCTAAAATTATTTGGGAGGAGTTTTTACTCTATAAAGGCTTTTGTTTGCAGTACCTGTCAATCTGTCTTTTTCGAGTTACACTTGAAACATCTATTGTCTTGTGGTTTGTTTCCTCCATTCTATGTAATAAATTGTCCGATTTATCCTTTTAGTTCTTCTAGATGGTGTCTTTAGTCGTTTATCTGTTACTTTAATGGACTCAAGTTACATCAACAACTGGAGAGCCTCCTTTACAGATGTATACCTACTTTTCTTTAGCCCAATTTTCTCATTCTCGTATTTTGTAGTATCTATAAATTGGCAATGTGCAAATAAATTCATCATTTCATGTGAAGCATTCGGTAGGTAATTTGGCAAGGATTTACAAATATTCCACACACTCAACTGAGGTCTCTTCTTTCCTTTGCATCCTGTTCCATAACTTTGCTCTTGATACTTCATTCTGGAGTGTCACTCCAAACTGTTGGATAAGACAGCTATCAACGCTTGATAGTTGTTACAGCTCACAGCTGGAAGGTTACTTAATGTAATTAAAGATGGTAGCAAAATGAATAGCCTGTTGTTCACTATTCCACCCGTTCGCTCTAAAAATCTTTTGAACCGAACCTGATGTGCCTTCCATGGTACCTTTCCATCACACTCTATTGGTTTCTCAAATGGATGAAGTTATTGAACAGGCCAGTTGAATTCTGGAACTTGATTTGGTAGTATCATGGCTGGAATAGACCAGGAAAGTCTGGCAGTTACAGATGGCACAGCAGTAGTGGTAATATGCATAGAGCAAATAGGTTCCCGTATTTCATATTTTACAGTAAATGGTGTTTTAGGTTGAAATTGTTGGGCAGATGAAGAAAGAGGTAAGGTTGGATTGGTCTTTACATTTACTTATTCATTTTCCAAATGTTTTATTCTGTCATTGGTCTCTTTTTGTTACTTCTTCAATTTTGTAATTACAGTCTTTCTGTATTTTGTTGATGTCTTTTTGTTACTTCTTCAATTTTGTAATTACAGTCTTTCTGTATTTTGTTGATGTCTTTTTGTTACTTCTTCAATTTTGTAATTACAGTCTTTCTGTATTTTGTTGATGTCTTTTTGTTACTTCTTCAATTTTGTAATTACAGTCTTTCT
>NW_013668370.1:102250-104329 GCF_000517525.1 Limulus polyphemus | reverse complement strand
TACTAGCGCAGATAGCCCTCGTGTAGCTTTGCGCGAAATTCAAAAACAAATGGCCCGCATGGCCAGGTTGTTAGGGCGCTCGACTCGCAATCTGAAGGTCGCGGGTTCGAATCCCCGTCACACCAAACATGCTCGCCCTTTCAACCCTGGGGGCGTTATAATGTGACGGTCAATCCCACCATTCGTTGGTAAAAGAGTAGCCCAAGAGTTAGCGTTGGGTGATTATGACTAGCTGCCTTCCCTCTAGTCTTACACTGCTAAATTAGGGACGGCTAGCGCAGATAACCCTCGTGTAGCTTTGCGCGAAATTAAAAAACAAACAAACAAACTAGTATGATCGTGTCGGAAACCCGCGTAAAATTATACAAGGACTATCTGTCCCTAATTTTAAGACTGGAAGGAAGGCAACTAGTCAACAACATTCGTGTCTGCTCTTGTGAAACCGAATAGTAGGATTTCACCGCTATTTTTGAAATGCACCCACGGCTCCAAAATACTGAGAGCGAGTTTGCAGCAACCAGACGTGAGCCATGAATCCTCGGATTCCCAGCCCGCACGCTAGTCCATATCCGGTCCAGAGAGAATGCAGCTAATAAACAGCACTCATGGCTGTTCTTGTGCGATCAAATATTGGAATTTGGCAGTCACCTTTATCATGCACCCACGACCCAAAACTATGGAGCGTGAAGTTTCGGCAACGGGGCATGACAAACCATGAACCCCAAAATACACAGTCCGGCACGATAACTTCTAGGCCACAATGGCTCAAAGAGAAGGCAGCTAGATAACAGCACCCTCTACCAACTCTTGGGATTCTCTCGCGTGATCGATTAGTGGGGTTTCACAGGCACTCTTATAATACACTCACAGCCCAAAGCGCGGAACGTGTTTTTGTAACACAGAGAGAGACTCTAACCAAGAAACCTTAAATTCACAGTCGGGAAAGTCAAACGCTAGTTCACGCTCTGCCCTTCCCGACCATGAAAGGTTCTATTCTCAGTTTGTTATTTATAACTTATGAGACACAGATCAGAGATTCAAGTTTCAGTCACAGCCGTTTATAATTTACAACTACTATCCAGGAAGGTACCTATTAATAGCAACTTTCGACTGAATGGCAAGAATGAATTTCGCTTTTATAAGCGTCCACACAGTTGAACAGGTCAACTGTATACCGCGTGCTCGAACCTTGGACTTCTCGATACGCAGCCCGGCACGTTAATCACTAGGTCACACTCCGTTCTTAAATCCATGGGTGCAAGGCTGAGAAAGGTATAGCTCATTTGAGACATTATAAGACATGTTTTGAAATGATTCTTTAAGTTTGAAGCGCTTTGGGAGGGGGTTAAATAGATAAAGCGTTAAGTGTTGGAGAATGGAGTCGTTGAATAAGTTCTTAATTGTTTAATTACTTCAGTAGGTTTGCACCCGTGGCTTAAATCTCTTACAACGTTTGAGTATTCTAGTTGAAATTTATAATTCTCAGGAGAACGTAATAGAAATCTTAATGTTTTAGGTTTAACTCACGCCGTTTACTGAAACGGAGACAAAACACTGATTAGGTTAGCAGCGTAACATCTGATATGGTTCTTTTTATTATAATTGATTACTTTTTAACAATAATTTTAAATATCAGATAGTGGTAGTAGTTTTTATACTGTATGTTTTAGCTAAGAAGAGATGCATCATGTGTAAATATGTTATAACAAAACTTGATATTTTAATGTCATTGAGGATACTGTTTAATTACAATTATTGCCATAACAGTTCCTCGTGACATACCACGTGGCTGGGTTTGTTAGACATGTTATGCAATTAAGTTGTTGTGCGTCACGCCTGCACTCATCCAAGTCCGTTTCATCACGTCTTGGATAATGATCGCAAGGTCTTAACAACCTTAAGAATTCGTCCATACACTGGTTAGGGCACTCGACTCGCAATCTACGGGTCGCGGGTTCGAATCCCCGTCCCACCAAACATGCTCGCCCTTTCAGCCGTGGGGGTGTTATAATGTTACGGTCAATCCCACTATTCGTTGGTAAAAGAGTAGCCCAAGAGTTGGCGGTGGGTGGTGATGAC
>NW_013668370.1:83468-101578 GCF_000517525.1 Limulus polyphemus | reverse complement strand
AAAACAAACAAACAATTCGTCCATACACGCAAAGGGGACAATTCTTATATATTACATAAAGAGCAACTGATAAGACTCACCTTCCTATTAAACTTTAAAATATAAAGTGGATTAAATGGAGAAAGAGAAACTTACATAAAATAGTTTTCCTACAAAAACGAAAATAACAAAGAAAAATAATCCTTTGGCAACAGTTGTTAGTAAGTATTACTGGCTGTGTACTCCGATTGTTGATCGAACGGAAAGTTGTTAACATGATCATTAAATATTAAATAGAACATCCTTTTTAACTTCTAAACAAGCTTAAAGTACGTGACTTCTTTTGTATTATTATTTGTCCTCATTTTTAAAGATTCCTATATTGTACATAATTTCAACAGCAATTATTCACTAAATGTTAAATAATTTGAAAGAGATGTCTCAGGGACTTGTCTCACAAAGCGTGACAAGTGAGTCGAAATCGTGCCATCTTTGCGTGACGTTATTTTGGGCCATTTGGCGTAAAACTATTGGCTCCAAAGGTTAAATTCCAAGACGGAAAGTGCAAATACTTTAGAGTATTTTGGTATTCGGAAGATTTTTCCCGCTGTTTGTTGCAAGTCATTTAGAGTTTTTGTTCTGAAAATACATTATTTTACTCTCGAAAAAAAAGAAGAAGAAAATCAGATAGAAAAGACGATATTATGTACGCCAAGTATTCTCAAGCTCTTCGTGGTGTTTTAAAGTAATGTTTTCCACGCCTTCTCACCATATTAGTCACTAAGTAATGAATATACGATGTTGCCTGTTTGGTTTAACCACGAAACTTTATGTATTACGTTAATAACACTTCACATAAATGACTCAGCATGTCAGTTACATGAATGATAATTGTAAAATTCGTTTTTGCTTACACTGAAGGTTTATTGCGAAGGGAATATAAAGTGTTCCTGCATTGACGTCATCATGATTTAACGAGGTCGAAACGTCAGCGGTCAGATGAAAGTTCGGTCTTTTATAAAACAGAGTATCGACGTTTCTTGTCCTGTTTTCTTTTTTCGGAAAACAACAAAAACAAAAAAGGATTTTAAGAGTATCATTTTGTGTTTCTAAAGTTTATAAAACGTAAATCATAAATCGAATTTGAACATCAGCCATTTGATGAAGTTTTCTTACACACATTTGTATACTATTTAACAACTTAGATTTGCACCTAAATTTTTTGCAGAAGAAGTTTTGTTTTCAGTTTGTGTGAACCACTATAATGTGGAAATCTGCAAGTTCACGTCAGATAACAAAACCTATGATAGTCAACAGAGAACTATCAAGTCTAGCCATATTTCTCTGTTAGCTTGTATATATAACATTCAGCGGGCAAAGTGCCTTGGTGTAGTTTTAATAAAAACTTAGTTCCATGTTCTAAAGTAAGTCCTCTCTCGTTTTCTCTGTATTTCGCTTTTTTATTTCTTCTAAGTCTTAATTACTAAGCCGATGTGTTCTCCTAATTTTTTCAATTTACCAATACTTGAACTGGTTAATTACGTTCGTATTCTAACTCTTGAGTAGGTTTTGGTTTTGTTTGAATTTCGCGCAAAGCTACACGAGGGCTATCTGCGCTAGCCGTTACTAATTTAGCAGCGAAAGATTAGAGGAAAAGCAGCTAGTCATCACCACCCACCGCCAACTCTTGGGTTACTCTTTTACCAACGAATAGTGGGATTGACCGTCACATTATAACGTCTTACTCTAGTCTCACACTGCTAAGTTAGGGACGGCTAGCGCAGATAGCCCTCGTGTAGCTTTGCGCGAAATTAAAACAAACAAATTAGAAGAGGAAGATCTTCTTGCATCATTTGATTTAATGTCGTTATTTACTAAAACTCCAGTAGAAGAAGCGACCAGATGCTTTGAAAACAGATTAATAGAAAGTAGAATTCCAGCAATTGAAATAATGGATATATTGATTTTAACAAGAGTATTTGTATGAAACGCATTTTTCAAGTTAATCAATTTTTTTATAAACAAAAGGAGGGTTTATTTATGGGATCCCCCTTGTCACCGTTGTTATGTGACTTTTACATGGATGTGTGTTTGAAATTGAATCTTTATATACAGCTAAGTTTAAACCAGAAGTTTGTATAAGGTGCGTAGATGACACATTATTGGTGTTGCGGCATAGCAACAATAAGCTACATGAATTTTCTAGTTTTTTGAATAGTAAAAAACAATAAATTCAATTCACGTATGTAATTGAAGAAAATAATAGCTTACATTTTCTAGACGTACTAGTCAAAAAAGAAATAAATGGTAACATGGAAATAGCAGTTTATAGAAAACATTTTGCCATGGTTATACAGCCACACCGGGAATTATTTCATATAAAAACGCAAAAAAATCTCTGCACTTTATATATATGTTTACAGAGCTTTAAAAATATGTTCAAAACAGGAAGATTTAAGTAATGAAATGTTATTCATTAAATATGTAGCCGTTGAAAGAGGATTTGAACTAAATATATTAGATAGAGCATTTAAAAACTTAACAAAGGTTTAATGTTAGTTAGAAATACTACGTTAAGATCTGTTTATAGAAAAAAAAAAGAAACTTTAAATTATACCCCAGAATTAACAGGTCAATTATTGAAAGCTTTTAAGAAGCAACAACACTTTTATCCAATCTTTAAACCTATAAATAAGATTAAAGAAATGTTAGGAGTACTAAGGAAAAAATATAATTAGAAGATAAAACTGGGATTTACAACATAGAATGTGGAAGTATTTATACTGATCAAACTAAAAGGAATTTAAAATACAGATTGGAGAGAACATAAAGGTTACGTAAGAAATAATAAAGTAGAAAACTCGGCTATTGGAGAACGTGTAAGAACAACACAAAAAATTTTATGGGAAAAAACTACAGTTTTAGCTCTACCTCGTTAAATTACATCTGTAAATGTCACATAATCACTAGAAATAATGAAATTTAAAAAAGAAGTATTAAACAGAGATGAAGGACTATCAAGTCAAATCATTGATATTTGGCGGGATGTAATCTAAAAGTTGACTAAGTAATTATCTAAATACAAAAAACAATGTAATATCACGTGGCAGGAAAAAAATGTATAAATTAGTATATCTTGCAGATAACTCCTAAATACGACGTCGAAACAGCGTACATGTAGATTGTATTTTTAAAGTGGAAGCCGTTGACGGCTTCAATAAAGTTTTTAAAATTGTGTAAATACGAAACATTGGTTTTAATTATTTATTAAATTTTAGACAATACACAAGGGGCCCGGCATGGCCAGGTGGTTAGGGCTCTCGACTCGCAATCTGCGGGTTCGAATTTCCGTCACATCAAACATGCTCTCCCTTTCAGCCGTGAGGGCGTTATAATGTGACTGTCAATCCCACCATTCGTTGGTAAAAGAGTAGCCCAAGAGTTGGCGGTGGGTTGTGATGACTAGCTGCCTTCTCTCTAGTCTTACACTGCTAAATTAGAGACGGCTAGCGCAGATAGCCCTCGTGTAGCTTTGCGCGAAATTCGAAACAAATACCCAAAAAAAAAAAATAGTACACAAGTGCCGATCATTCGTATTCAACTATTATAACATAGTGTATCACATACGTCATGTCAAATATTTTTATCACGCATACTATCTTAATTTATCCATTATTGGAATGAGGTAAATACTATAGCGAAGCCAATAATTTACCTTGCATACTTTTACAATTATCCATCGCTTTACGTATAAAACACTTCGCTAGTTCATTAGTTCTATAGTTTTCGCTTCTCTAATTTATATAACATTGAATTATCTGAACTGAAAAGTTTTTAGTACACTAATGTATCGTTTTTATAAATATTGAATGAGACAGTTATATTATTATTTCATAGCCAGTTGTGTTTTTCATTATTTAAGTATCAATTTAATACACATTTAATGTACTGTAGTATATGAGTATAGTTTTCACTTCCAATTAAATTTGCAGTGTATACTTTTTGTGCACTTATAATGTTTTTTTATATAAAACTTATTAATATAACTAATTCGTTTCTTTACATTTCTACAATTAATATATTGTATAATGAACTTTTAATCTATTTCCCCTGGAAAGGATGTTTTTAGGCTTATATTTGTAAGTTAATCTATATAACTGTTCCATTGGAGGGAAATAAAATGATGGTTTACTCTCACTTGTATAAACAGCGAGATGTTGAATTTCTCATCAATGAGAAGAAAAGTAATGAACACATTTAATCATTTCAGCATCCTGTTACAGAAACAAACCAAAGGAAAATATATATCGAAATTTGAAAACATATTCCATTTTTAACAAGAAGGAAGACAATAGTTATCGTACAGTATATACGAAACGACACATCCTGCCAGATAATAAAAATACTCTGCCATACAGATATTGATTTTCATTTATTTATTGATTTTTATATTTCATCGTGAGAGGCTGGTCCCAAGTGTATGATGTATGTAAGGTTATTCATATTGCATTTATTTTTCATTAGGGTTTGAAATAGATAATTGTTTGCAACACCCTTATACATATTTAGTGTTAGATCCAACATGAAATGGTAAATCACAGTTTGTAAGCAAGGTTTTAGCCTATAATCGTAAGGTTTTTTAACCTATTCCTGAAAACATTGTGTGGTTTTTGTGGTAAATTTCAACATTTGTGTACTAAATAATTGCAAAATAATTTTAACGTTCATTTTGTCGAAGGTTTACCTCAAGATGTTCATGATTATTTACAGTCTGAAAAAAATCAAATCTTTTCATCATTGATGATATTGTGTGTGAAAACAGAGAAATTAAGCGAGTCTCCTAACTTTTTACTCGTGGATGTCACCATATGAATTTATGGGTGTTTTATATTGTACAGAATTTATGTTGTTGTTGTTTGTAGTTAAGCACAAAGCTACACCAAGGGCTATCTGTGCTCTGCCCACCACGGGTATCGAAACCCGCTTTCTAGTGGTATAAGTCCGCAGACGTACCGCTGTGCCACTGGGAGGCATGGAATCTATTTCATCAAGGTAAAGTATTTATAATATCAGTTTAAATTCTCAATATATTATTTTGTCCAAGAATGTCAGAGACAAATCTCACTTGAATGTTTTAGCGAGACAAATGTTTCCGACATGTGTCAAATACTTTGAAGAAGCTTATCAATATGCAAAGAGGTAACCATATGGTTATTTACTCATCGATTTGAAATTGCAAACATCAAACCAAATACGTTTGAGGATGAGACTATTTCATTGTATAACTACTCATTGATCATCATGACTTTGATCATGATAGATCTAGAAGGATTTCATCTGTACGACAGACCACACGTGATTAAAGAACTAGCATTCAAATGTTTAGTTGCTGGATATATATGTGCTTTTGTGTTTAAACAACCATTTTAGAGTGAATATTTTTCAGATAGAGATCATTGTCAATGTGAATGGGTGACCAGTTAGGTTCATCACTTTTCCTGGGAAAGTGTAAACATTGACTGTCCCTACCACTGGTGGCCTGGCATTCGACTCGCAATCTGCGGGTTGCGGATTCGAAACCCCGTCCCACCAAACACGCTCGCCCTTTCAGCCGTGGGGGCGTTATAATGTACCGATCAATCCCACTATTCGTTGGTAAAAGAGTAGCCCAAGAGTTGGCGGTGGGTGATGATGCCTAGCTGCCTTCCCTCTAGTCTTTCACAGCTAAATTAGGGACGGATAGCGCAGATAGCCCTCGTGTAGCTTTGCGCGAACTTCCAAGCAAAAAACAAACCCTACCGCTGAGACAGAACTTTAAAGTTGTTTTTACAAAGGGGAAAAAAACGAGTTGTTGAGAAGTTTTAAAATTCCCTGTTATAATTTGGAATTATTTGGATGCCCCAGGGTTAATCAATTTCATAAATCGACTCTATCCTGTCTATTTCATATTAACAATCATCATCATTGTAGTGTAAAGAAGTAGATGTTACATCTAAATGGATGTGTAAATAAACAGTTTTTATGTGTTGTACATACAATTTCTTTTCCTTTATTTATCATGACACTTACAGTTAAACAATATCAAGAGCTGCTCTACGCCTTACCTAAAGCAACATGTAAACAGATTAAAGGAATAATTGCCGGAGCTAAAAATGAATTTATCGTGTGTATTTTTGAAAGCCATTTAAATGTTTTAAAGAAGCAACACTAGTAAAGGCATCGAAACAGATTTTAAAACAGGGTCGAAAACCCTGTATACTTCAAACTGATGCTAGAACAGAATTTTTTAATCATCTTAAGGAAAGAGACATTTACTACACGTAATGAAACAGAAGCATCTATAGTAGAAAAAAATTATTAAAAAATCTAGTCAGTGTCTATAATCGATCATATTATCAGAGTATTAAAATCAGACCAATGGACGTTAGTCACACTAATCAATCAGTGTTTTGGAAAACGTTTTACAAACCACCCACAAAATCAACATTTCGATTGAATATAGGCAATCAAATACGAATTAGATTAGCAAATTTAAGAAAGATTACATGCATGAATAGAGAGACAGACAATGTCTTTACGATTTACAAGAGATTAGAGAGAAATACACCAGTGGAGAAAACTTAAATGGAACATTTTACGAATTAAAATTACAACGCATTATCAAGATCCCCTAATGATGTCTACGCTGTGGAAGAAATATGTGAACGAGGAAGGGGTAAAAAAACAAACAAAACAGTATTCATAAAATGGAAAGGATATTCTGTTAAACCTAATAGTTGGATCCCTCAACCGGACCTGAATCACTTGCCTTCATAAAATGATAAGTATAACTCTATTGCTCGTTATTCGGAATGGATCAACTGTATGTGACGTTACCTAATAATAGTTCTATGAACTATTTTGCCAACCATACTCTGACAAACTATGTTATTCATCTTCTGAGATATATCAACCTTGAGGATTCGTGGGAAGTGACCATGACTGAACTACAGTATCCATATAGCTGCCAGAACGTACCTGATGGTACAGAATGGATATCCTACTTATCTGGCATTCAAGCTTCCAACAAAAATCATTTATATTAGACTAGGTCATCACAAAGAGCCTGGAGATTTAATTAGAATCTTAAACCAAATAGTAGAATCACCTACAATTCATTCAATCTAAAAGTAAGTGTGAACATGAATGATGGATCCTCTATGTCATTCGATCATATATTATTGATTCTACTTAGATATGGTATTAATTGTATGATAACAGAGCCCACTATAGCTCCATATACTATTAACGTGCACGGCAGATTTTATTCACTTTATGTTTACTCAGGTACTGTTGAACCTAGTATTGTTGTTGAGGCGCATGTACCACTAGTATAAATTGTTGAAGTTAAAGGTCGTGATGGAACTGTGATCAGTGAAACATTTACAAATCCACATTACAGACCCGTTTCTAAACAAAGTTTTCAGACTATTGAGATTGATATAAAGGATGGCATCGGTCGACCTATTTATTCCATTTGAACAAGGGAGAGTCCTCATATCACTTCGTTTTTGTTGTATGTGACATTATAAGAGTAGTTTACTATCACGAACCAGCGGTCTATGTTGTGTATTGTGATTAACAAGTGGAAACCAGTTTACCATACTTTGCTGGTAGTCAATAGCAACGGGTTCATGGATTAGAAGACGTATTGAGTAATCTGTTTCGTTCAGGTATACCTTTTCTGAAAAAGGGGTCATTAGCCTTAGGAAAACAAGCTATTCAATCAGGCATAAATTTAGTATCAGATATCATAAAAGGAAAATCTGTTGTTGATGCTGGAAAATGACGAGTAATACAAGGTGCTCAGAACTTAAATATGTCAAACAGATTGCTCTACCTAATTAAAAGTGAAAACAGAAAGGTCCTGTGTTCATAATCGTTAAAACCATGAGACGAATAACATCAACCCCAAATTTTTTGGACGATTAATCATGTCCCTCCTACTACATAAAAAGTCCTGTCAGTGTATAAAGTCTTAGTTAGACTGTTTTCTCTCCCTCCCACGTAAATCATGATTGAGAAGGGTCATTGGAAGTCCATAGTTGCACCATTCAGCGATTTGGGGTATGCTTGAGATATGCAATGGCTCAACAGAAGATATGACTGGAAGCCTTATCTTGGTGAATCCATGCCAAGTTTGCCTCGTTTCTAGACAGAGATCTTTCTTGGTTATATTGTGTAATGTTGCTTGGGACGCATGGATGGTTTTTACCATTGACCTTTATGTTCGTGGAGTCTCACCTGTTACAAGATGCCGCATTTTGCTTACCACAGGTGGGGTACGACTTGTTTCAGATCAGATCTCTTTCTGGATGGTCCTGGTACTCCAACTTCATCCATCTTCCTATGTTTTCCAATGCCATTAAGCACAAAAGATATTTCCGTCTAGGAAATTCTAAATTCCCGACTTGAACACTGTTTTATGATCTGAGTGTATAAATATTTTGCGTCGCTATTGCGACTTTATGTCGGCTGTGATTGTCACGTGATTTATTGATTTGCATATTCAAAATCCTTTTTATTTAACGTACTCAATCCTATATTAGAAAAATAGTGCATGCATTAACGCAATAATTAATAGCCCACATGTTGAGTAAATGTTCAATTATTTGATATGGAAAAAAAAAAGAAATTCAGTGAAGGAAACATCTCAAGAGAAACTGGCATTTGTACACGGCCTTTTGACTGGTTTTCAGTGGAAAGACTTTTTTGTAACTAAGCCTGATAATTTATATTTATCCAAACTTATTGTTTTGCGTACGAATGATGAAGGTTTGATCTAGTTGTTCTTAAGCACGAAGCTACACAATGGACTATTTGTGCTCTTCCCACCACGGGCATGAAAACCCGAATTTTAGCGTCGTATGTCTGCAGACTTACCGCTGAGCCACCTGGATATCTGAATCATGAATGTTGAATATAAAAATTACATCTGGTAATTAAAGGAACAGTGATGATTGACGTTGAAAATTTATCATAATCTCTTAATTTTGGCAAGGTTTAGTAACTAATGGTATATGAATAGTAAATGCTAAGAAATGTAATATCTGGTATGTATCTGGTAAGATCGGGCAGGATCTGCGAAAAAAAAAATTAATCTTCGCTTGTTCAGAAAAATTCTAATATTACGGAAAGTGGTGTCACCCTTCAGATTTTTATGTATCTGTATCTTTTTGTATATGATTTGTAAATGTATGTGTCATTATTGGTAATTTTTGACAATCGGTTAAGTATAATATGTGATTGCTGGTAAGTACTATCACATGACTAATAAACTGTTAGCCGTGGCACAGCGGCTCATAGAATGGCTCTGAGCTTTTATTGTTGTTATTTTGTTTTTTTCAAGTACAAACGTTTAGCTCATAGCTCCGTCATCTCTTGACCGATTTCGGATCTAACTACAGTTTTGGACTCAGGAGGTCAAACAATTTCGATTGATGTTTTTGACCACGCCAAAGAACTCATAGATTAATTTATTTCGAATCCTGCCTAAAGAATTTCAATTTGAGGGTAGGCTAGTAGCGATCCTGATGGGTAACAAAATTGAATCCGGTAAACGCGTGCCCCACGCTTGGTATTGCTGGCGCACAAAAATATAGCTAATAAAAAGGAAAACAAATGTCTCATATATTAATTTATACTAATCGTGCCTAAAAGAATTTCAAGTGCCGCGGCTATTGAGGATTCCTTCTTGCTTTATATGTTTTTATACTGATACTTTGTTATTTAATTTTTGGGGGGAAACCAAAAGGATTTGCTAATTCGAGTTCTACTTAATTTATCTCTCCATGATGAGTTAACGGTTTATCTCCATACGACTACGAAGTTTCTTAATCATATTTCTTTGAAGATAAAAATTATTATATATTTGTTTTTTTCGTTTGTTTTTTCTAGCAAGACATAAATTTTGACATTTCTTATAAACAAATATAACTGTAAAATAGTGAATTTTCATAATATGGTACTTATTTATATAGGGGCGGACTGGACTCTAAAATGTTTCTGGGAAAAAAAACTAGAAGGTGCCTACAACTTTTTTCATAAAAATAAAAAAACTACGTACTTTTCCAAGCGGGACAAACCAGGATTTTTTTCGGTGTCTCGTTAGGCCAGTCCACGCTTGTATTTATAACAGACCAGGAAGTTTGTCGTTTCAGTTCTCTTTAAATGAAACTGTTCCTTCTTTTAGAAGCAAGTTTTTTCCCTAGTGGATCAGCAGTAAATTTACGGATTTACAACGTCAAAATTCGAGGTTCGATTCCTGCGGTAAACAGAATTAATATAGGCAATTGTGTAGCTTTACGCTAGATATGAAATAACAAATGGTTTGTTTGTTTGTTTTAAAGTTAAACGCAAAGCTACACAATGGGCTATCTGTGCTCTTCCACCACTGGTATCGAAACCCGGTTTCTAGCGTTGTAAGTCCGCAGACATACCGCTATGTTACTGGGGGAGGGGCTAACAAATAGAAGCAAGTTTTATGACCATTAAATTTACGATGTCAAGGTTAAATAAATGTTGTTGATTTTTTGTCAACTTTTTCATATTTATTTTTGCCTAGACTTATTCAGTTTGTAAGACAGTTGGGAAGATCAATAGCCATTTTAATTTATTTATAAACCATGTTTTGTTTTGTTTTGTTTTCAATGAGTCCCTGCCCTTTTAATGTTCTCTTCGCGTTGCAGTGGGTTAATAGTTTGATACAGAGCAAATTACATACAGCGTTTTCTAAATAGAAATAGCCAGCATACTACAGAATTTCACCAAAGAAAGCTCTAAGTAAAGAGGGTACAAGGAAGTGTAAACCTCCACCCACCATAGTCCACGTGATATTCATCTTTGACAGGTCAAAGTCATTTCAGTTAACGTCGAGACTCTGCTTAAACGCCTAGTTCCGCCAGTGGGCTTTGTTATAAATTGCAAAATTGTGTGTATCCGGTTATTGGCATTCGCTGTTACTTAGACCTATAAGATACTAGCACTAAAATCAATTCGGTTTGTCCTTACGTGTCCCTCGATCTTACATTCGAGTCAGAGTTCAACTAAATTCAATGAAGAAATGACACATTGAGTTCTGGATCCTGTGTTCGATAAATTGGATGATTGAATGAACATCGCCTAGCTCGTTAAGTAACGGTCTAAAGCAGCTATATTTTGGCTTTAACATAAAGACAGGCCCGTAAATACGACTAAGGCAGACGATGCAATTGCCTTGTCTGAAATTTTACTGAGCATAGCATGACCCTTTGATTACTATTATATGCTAGTAATCTAATAGATGCTACAAGCTACATTTATAATAGATGTGTAGTTATATATCATTCATAGAATAAAATTCTAATGCAGACGTTTTGGAAAATATTTCCAAGGAAAATGAACGAAAAAAACAACAAAGTCATAAGGGGGGGGGGGAAACCTGAGGTCACCGATTATAAATATACACAAAAACGTTTTTCTGTGAGTCTACAAAAACAATGATTTCCTATTATGTGATGTTGCAAAATACACCAGAATAGTTTAAAAATTCAAATACAAATTACGTTTGGTGATGTTTCTTGGGTAATTTTCCGAAATAAATTAAAGCTACCAATAATATTATCTCAGTTCAGATTTTCAAACAATTTATCGACACTATCATCGAAAACTTTAAAACGACTTACATTAATTTCCCCAGAGTTATGCGGCCATAAAACAGTGCTAATTGTCGTGTACGTCTCAAACTTACAGAGTCATAAATGATACTTTAATTTCCCAGAGTTAGAGTCACAACTAATTTTAACTATTGTGTTAGTTGACTTTCCAAAGTTACATTTTTTGAGTAACATCTGTAAGTTATAGGAACACATTTTTTTGTTTGTTTGTTGTTAAGGCTATCTGTATTTTGCCCACATCTAGCACAGAAACCCGGTGTTTTTAGCGTTATAAGCCTTCTGACTTACCGCTGAGCCACTAGGGGGCGCACAGTGTTTTATTTATGTAATTTTGTTTTCTTGTGAGAAAAAAAGACATAAGTGTTTAGAAAGTTGCTTAGCTATATTTTAGAACAAGCATTGTTGGGTGTTTAGCATAATGCTACACAATGGGCTATCTGCACTCTGTTTAAATCAGGGAAACGAAACCAGGATTTTAAAATTGTAATTGTTTAAACTTCCCGTTGACCCATTGGGGGACAAAAGTTTGTTTCTTTGCTTGTGTTTAAGCGCAAGACCACACAATGGATTACACTTATCTGTGTTTTGCCCACCACGAGTATCGAAACTCAGTTTTTAGCGTATAAGCCCTCAAGTTTACCACTGAGCCACTAAGGGGTGGGGTGGTATGGGGGAAACAAGCGACTGCGTGTTAATTACTCATCAACAGAGAGAAGCGGAAATGAAAAACATAAACAACAGTTATGAATACTTCTCAGAGGGGAGACAGAAAATTGTAATATGAATCATTTACGAAAACAAAAAATATTTTCGGTTGTTGAAAAGTGCAACTTCAGGGTAAAGGCTAATAAAGAAGAAGAAATAAAGCTAACACACTTTTTCTGAGGGATAGATAGCTGCACTCAAATTACTCTTGATACGTTTTCACTCTGTAAACGCAAAGAATAAAATGTGGCTAATTATGAAAAGTTTAAATGGGTTTTTAATTAGGAGTTCTTGGCTTCCATAACGTAAAGTATTTTTTCGGATATTTTCCTAATAAGCAACTTGATACCTTTTTCTTCAATCAACACATCTATCTAACCATATATCCATCCATACATACATACATGAATACACAGAGTAGCAGAAAATTATTATCAAACTGTAAACATAAATAAAGTTGGCTAGGTTAATTTTGAATAAAAAATTCTTTATTAAGAGTATTGATTTGGTTGACAATTTATATCAGGTGATAGATAATTTATATCAGGTGCGAGAAGTACCAAGTCAAAAAACTTTTAAATCTACTATATAATGACGAAAACCCGTCCGTTTGTCACGCCAATATCTCGGCCATTGCGGTGCCAATCGACATGCAACTTACACGAGACGACAGAGCTTTCTGCCACAACAAGCAAGTTTGTCTTTTTAAAATTCTTTCATCCATAAATATATATATGAAACGTACGATGTACTACTTTGGGCATATAATTAGATCTGAGTGTAGGTGTTGGAGATCCTGATGAATAATAAAATCGAATATCGGGTATGCGCGCGCCCCACGCTTGGTATTGCTGGCGCACAAAAACTGTAACCATTGGCTGAAATTCCCCATTACGTTTGCTTGATTGTTAAGGGGAAAACATTGACGCAACATCACCAAATTTGGTCCAACCGGAACCCTCGGCTATAACTCTATAATAACCCGCATGTTCTACCCGCAGCATGCTAACAAAACCAAATCCAGGAAGACCCTCCAAAGAGAAGACCCCGAAATTCATAATAAAATTCACTGCCTTTAGCATCACAATTAATAATTTGCAGGGTCGTACAGTTGACTAAGTAGGAATATGTCTTTGAGAATCATTTTCTCGCATTGTTTCAATCTATAAGAATTTATCAAGAAGAGAGTTTGATCATAACTTTAAAAATATACAGAAGTAAAAAATGCTACTCAAGAGATGACCAAATATACATAAAAAAATGTTGTTTTCGTGAAATACCAGAAATAGTACAGTCATTCTCTATGCACATATTGTTACTAGATTATAATTAAGTTTTCGAAAACATGTTCATAAAACATTTACTTATATGTCATTTTGAGAAGAAAAATTAATCACTATTTCCCGTCATATGATGGGCATTCAGCTTGTGCTATATAATGATAATATTATCCTAAACTGGCCTGCTTATGAAACATTACACCAGAGAATAACAGGTGAGCGATCTTATGATTCGTAGCATTTGAACAATCTAATTTTACTTGAAATATAATTCATTTCATTAATAGAAAAATGTGGACAAGATTAGCAAGGGTTTAAAAAAGCACAAATATATAAAATGTTATGCTTATACCTGCTTTTTAAAAATGATTTCTTTGTTATGAATATCGCGCAAAACTACACGAGGTCTATCTGCCCCTAATTTAGAAGTGAAAGACTACAAAGGAGGCAGTTAATCATCACCACCAACTCTTGGGCTACTGTTTTATCAATGAATAGTGGGATTGACCGTCACATGGATAAAAGGACGAACATGTTTGCTGAGGTGGGGATTCGAACCCACGACCCGTAGATTGTGAGTCGAGCGCCCTAACCACCTGGCCATGCAAGACCTTTTAAATATGAAAAAGAAAACTGATTAGAGCCATTCGTTATACGTTTGGAACTTTCTTGATTTTGAAGAACATCCTTGGTGAAACAAAAAATACTAACTTAAAAACATCCGCAGGCTATATTACAGAGGGGGGGGGGCAAGATGACAAAATATCAAAGTTATAACTAGGAAAATGCAAAATTGGTAATTTAGGGGGGCGAACGACTATGCTTAAAAGAGTAGGTTTCTGGTTCACCAATTCTTCTGAATGGTGATTAACGTCAATTGAAGTAAAATAAATAAATAATATTAATAATGAAACAATTTACAGTTAATATAAATAAATAGTTTGATGTTAATAAAATCATAAAACTTAATTCTCATATGCAATGACTTAAATATAATTGATGAAAATACAATTCATCAAAGTAATCTAGTTCACACCGAAAGAATTGTTTTTCAAGTAAACTGACAGTGTACATAGTGTCTAGACTGCTGCTACGTCAGTCGTATCCCAAGCTTGCCTGATGACCTCTGGTATTGTGCGAAAGGCCTCGTCGGCACTGGATATGGCAGGTATGGTGCGGTTGAACATGTTATTGTATATTCTTCTTGAGTTCTTACAATTGTAAAACATCTAAATACGGAATTACAAGGTATGTGCATAACATAGCTATTGAAATACCTATCTTCAGTACTGCATGGAAATAAAACCAGAATTTTGTAACTTTTTAGGGTTTAGTGGTCACTTAAGTGTTCTTTTCTTTTTAACAAAAGACAATTGGTTAAGTATGTACATAAACTCGCGTTTTTGCTGCTGGTATACACACTTCCCACCTGTTCTCAAACGAGATTTAAGGGCCTTGACCTGTGGGTTTCAGTTGGTAGAGCTAGGATGTGCATATGTCATATCGTGGCATCAACAAGGACTCGTCTTACGAAAGGTGATTTACCTTCTTCAAGGTCGCTGATAGATGCATGGATTAAGATACGATTGACCAACCTATAGGTATACATACTCTTGTCGCTAGAATATAGGTAGGTATACGGTTACTTGTATTACGTAAAAAAATATTAAAAAAACTCCATATCGGGTAGGGATTAATTGATTTACTGATCATTGTAATATACCAAAACATAACGGTTTTCATACACTCTAGCTCGTATTTGAGTCACTGACTAGCGTCTTTATGTAACTAAGCTTAATTGTCATTTCCTTTTCCCTGTCCCCTACAAGGGTAAAGTAACATATGGATCATAGTGCCAATACTGCCACATCATAGGTTTAGTTTCGCACGCTTGTGCGAATATATATACGTATTAAATTTAGTCTGAAATGTGGATAAAATCGAGTTCTGACAAAATGATTTTAAGATACTTTTCATTGAGACAAGTTCGTTAGAGAGAGAGAAAGAATCTCGAAGTTCGTGTTAATAAAAAGTGCTTTACTTACTAGTTGGTAGAGAGATTTCGGGTTCGAGTCCTATCCAACGAAATGATTAAATCTGAAATCACCTCAGAATTTTCTGTTGTCTTGCGAGGATCCAATCAAAACGACCGTGATTTGTATATATATTTGTTATCATACTACGGTATCAAGTATTTGTACAATGAAATAATGAATCAGGGACGAATGTTATTATGCCATCCTGCTCGTCAGCGAGTGAAGGTGAAGGATGTAGTTATTATAACGATTTATTTTTCATAAAAAATATTAGAGTAATCGTTGTTCGTTTTTGTTTTTGAAAGCCTCAAACACGTCTACAGTGAAAATATAAATGTTTGTTTCTAAACCATAAGTTCACGTGTGAAATATTTCTCAATTTCTGTCATCTTACAAAAATTTGACTTTGAGAGAAATGTGTTTATCCTTTAACTCCTGCTAGGCTTTTGCGCTTGAACTCATTAAATATGGTTTAATCAACTAGGAATGAATCGGGACGTGTCAAGAAGTTATTTTTTCTCTGAAAATACATAGATTTCATAGCTCCAATGATGGCTAAATATAGATCAGTCTGTGGGGGTGGCCGCTAGGGGCACTGATGGGATTTCTCCAATTTTCTATTTCGTTACATGGAGTATACACACAATCCGTGAACTTTGAATCCTTACTAACATACAAAGGACAAAAACAGAAACACTATTTATATTAATAACTGGTAGAACATTAATTCTACACTTGTTATGAAGTTAATAAATGAATCATATAAATTTGATGACGAGGAACCCACTTTGAGACTAATAATGGCTGGAGACGGCTTGAATGGGTAATGAAGAAAAAACTTTGATATAAGTTTAACATAACAGCAAATGTACAACGTTTCGACAAGGTTTTGTCATCATCATATAAATGCTTTGTTAGCTTTTATAAACCTTTCGCCGTGCATCGCACGAGTACATTTGCCACTGTTCTTTAATTACCCACAACATCAGTGCAATCTTTAACAAGTCTAGTTTTCTTTACTTATCACCAAGTTTTATGGCCGATATTATGAGAAGACAAAAAATACAAATATTTATATACATTGGTTAGTGTATCTTAACAGTCCCCAGCGGGTCAGCAGTAAGTTCTCGGACTTCCAACTCTGAAATTCGGGGGTTCAACTCCCGTGGTGAACAGAAAACAGATAGCCCATTGTGTAGCTTTACGCATGGAAAAACACACACACGTATCTTAATGACCATTAAAAGCCTGAGTTAAGTTTATTAGATTATAGTGGCGTCTATGGTAATAGTACAAAGCAAAAGTAGGTTACAATATTACTATTATCTCTTCATATACTAACATGCATAAACGAGTGATATACCAATGTCTGTCTAAGAAACTGTTTAATATAAAACTTTTTTATTATTAACGTATTGAGTTGTTTTGTATGCTTTATGCGAAAAGCTTCACAGTGGGATATCTGCGCTCTGGCCACAGCAAGGAATCGAACCACGGTTTTTAGCGTTCATGTATTAAGTTGTATATTTTTATGTGTGACAGTCCTAGAACTTTTGTCTTGAATTGTTGCAGAGTGTTTGAGCATTTGAATTTTGTGCACAATATTATTTTTTTTTCTAATTGTGGTATATATATGTCTGTTTCACCTTACGATATATATGTATATATACATGTTTGTATGTATGTTTAATGTGCCTTCCCAGTAGCGGTCAGATTTAAATTCCTGCGCACGCTCCTGCGGAGAATATATTGTACGTATAAAAATCCACCTGTTTACCTATAGGCTATAGTGTATAAGAAGCTTGACAACAGTAAAATATATTGCACAGCAGCACACACACACACACACAAAGATTCTGACATTATACTTATCTAGAATTCCTGGAAATAAGGAAGATAAGCACAGCTATTTAATAAGAAAATTGTTTTACGATGTCGTGGTTTTAAAATCGTAAATGTACTAATAAATCTTTATATATATATATAACATAATAAGTGATGATTTTCAAAATTGTCGTCTGCGTCTTGTTTTTTTTTCAGTACTAAAATAATTTATGGTTAATGTTAACAAAATAATGATTCTAAAGTTCCGAAATCTTCCATCTCTTGACTATCAATCAGTATCAGCAGTTAATGCTTTCTTGAAGCATATTTTATATTATTATGAGTCATAAAAGTATTCCAAGGAAGAGAATTTTCAGATTAGAAAGAGTAAAAATATTAAAGACAAAAATTACACTTGGAATTTTAAAGTTTGTTTTGAATTTCGCGCAAAGCTACACGAGGGCTATTTGCGCTAGCCTTCCCTAATTTAGTAGTGTAAGATTAGAGGGAAGGCAGCTAGTCATCACCACCCACCGCCAACTCTTAGACTACTCTTTTACCAACGAATAGTGGGATTGAACGTCACATTATAG
>NW_013668370.1:77360-82468 GCF_000517525.1 Limulus polyphemus | reverse complement strand
AATAGTGGGATTGAACATCACATTATAGCGCCCCCACAGCTGAAAGGGCGACCGTGTTTGTTGTGACGGGGATTGGAACCCGCAGATTGCGAGCCGAGCGCCCTAACCACCTGGCCATGGGAATTTTAAAGATGAAATATATATAGGGTATTATGATGTGTTCTACAAATGATAATCTGGGAAGGATGGAGACACAGTGTTGAAAAGGATGGAAGTAATCAAATAGTATTTAGCGTTGACAAAAGAGGTATTTTTAATCTTACCTGAATACAATGAATGAAATCCAGTCAAAGGTGTGTGGATATATCGAATTAATTAGCTATTAAAGATTCGAGTAATTAATTTTTCACTCAATAGAAATAGCGTTACGTGTATAAAGACACAAACAACTCGTTAACACTGATTATCAGGAAACACCAAGACACGTTTGAGGCAACAAACCGGTTTCTCACTAATGTCTCCACAGACTAAACTGTTCCCCCGAAAAGATGCTGAACAGTTTTTACATTCACTTAGTTCATTAGCTCTTATCTGATAGTAGATCTAGTTGCTTGGACTTTCTGATGCCTGACGTCACAGTCGTCTAACGCTCCGCCCATGTGATCGACACAAACCAGTACGTATGTTTTCACCATGTACTATAGCCCAGGACACGCTATAATAACATATAGCGCAAACTGGGTCAAACTTTTTCTTTCTTTCTGGCATGTTCACACGTTTTGTCATACAAATTAATATTCGTTCACTTGAATTCCACTGGACTGTTTGTTGATAGCAATTGACCTTTCTGTAATTGAATATATATCGTGTGGGCAATTAATGTTTCGTTCGAGCCTGTTATACGACGTCTCATAAAACAAACTATGGTAACCCTTTCTCCAAAATTTATTTGATATTTATTATTAACTTCCAAAATTTCTCAGTCTTCTTGGTGTTTTTATACTTGTTCAACTACAGACATTACAAAAAAAGTCGACTTGAGAAATACAAAATATATCATCTGTCTAAAGTCGATTACGTATAATTAGTTTCCTTGTGGTTGTACTTTTCTTCACGACCGTGGCTAGTTTGAAGAAGCTGTATAATTTTCATTTAATCTACATATACATGTATATTTGTCGCGGTATGTCTGCGGACTTACAACGCTAGAAACCGGGTTTCGATACCCGTGATGGGCAGAGCACAGATAGCCCATTGTGTAGCTTTGTGCTTAATTACAAACAAACAAACAAATGTATATTTGTCCCCCATAGCCATCGGCGTAGGTATGGCGTTCAGCGCCCTCTTGCTTATTTATCCTGAACAGGAATGTGAAAGGCATGGGAATTTTCCTTGGCACAGTCTAGAAGTATAATGATTTTAAGGTGTGTTTCTTAAAGACTTCTGAACTATAAACCACACACTACAGTATACACATATAATGACATTAACCTACATTAATACACCTGATATATACCTATACACATTCTACATATACCAAGTACCGCCACATATACATATAACACAAATAGAGACACTTGTATGTATATACATATACAGTATTTTGAATATATTACTTGAGACTCTGTTTCAGAAGACTAATGAATGTATTCTCAGTTCTAACAGATAATACCAGGCTTATCAGACAGACAAATGAATTAAATGAAACTGATATGAAATAAGGCGTAACCTTGACCATGCACGCTTTCACATCTAAAGTACAGATAAGTTTCATAGAATTTATTATAGATACAGAAATCTGCCTCTCCCCTGTGTCTCAGTGATAAGTCTGAGGGCCTATTACGCTAAAAATCGGGGTTTGATACCTGCAGTAGGCAGAGCACATACAGCCCATTGCGTAGCTCTGTACTTAACTACGAACAAACAAACACTTGCTTACTTCACCAAAACCATTCAGTGGACTATGCTGACCTTTACTGGAGTGTTAAAGCTGAACTTGTTGGTTGGAATTACAAAAATGTTTATTAAAAACAATAAGTAGCTTCGACTAGTTTTATACCAGCTTTTACAAACATATATCTGAACAGAACAGTCTGAACAATTTACTATGTCGCCACAGAGACATGCTGTTTTTCTATTCTTTCTTCTTCTTCCAAACACTTTTCAATCGACCGCCATTCCTTCATTTCTGGATGGACTGACTTGAAACTTGGCAGGGTTATACCTTGGTCCAATAGGTCTAAACACCTTTCTTTTTTCTTTTTTTATTTAGGTTTTTTGTAAAGATTTCGTGGAGTCAAAGGTCAAACAACACAATTTTGTATAGTTTGGGTTCCTGTGCGTTAGTAGTGTAGAAAGGAGTTGCAAAGTGGGGGTGCTTGCCCAGACATGCAGATAATATAATAATATAATGTACAGTTGCTATATAAGACAAATATGTAAAAGTGGGGACGCTACAGCACCCCCGGTTCTGACGCCTCTGCTGTGCGGTCATATTTACAGCAACCAGGATGAAAATTGTCAAAAATATAATTTTTCATGCGTCTAACACATTTACATAAAAACATTCCATTTGCCCATTTTGAGTCTTTTTAGCAGGGTCAGAGCTCACAAAAAAGCATAATTTTGGGGGTTTTTGGTCAATTACTCGACCGTATTTTTTTTATCAATTTACATGGGATTTGGCAGAAAAATATTTTTCTACAAGTCCCACACATTGACAAACAAACATGTTGGGCTTGCCTATTTTTGGTAATTAGAGGATGGTCAAGATTCCACAAGAAGCATAATTTTAAGGTTTTTTGACAATTACTCCGCCATATTTTAGCCAATTTACATGGGATTTGGCAGAAAAATATTTTTCTACAGGTCCCACACATTGACAAACAAACATGTTGGGCTTGCCTATTTTTGGTAATTAGAGGATGGTCAAGATTCCACAAGAAGCATAATTTTAGGGTTTTTTGACAATTACTCCGCCATATTTTAGCCAATTTACATGGGATTTGGTACATGCCCCAAACAGAGATAGAGACAATTTTGTAATTTTTGTCTTTTGGCTCAATGCGAGGAAAGCATAATTCAGGGTTTTTCGTGAACTATTCATGTGTATGTCAACCAATTTACATGGGATTTGGAACAAAGATACCTTCTTGCAGGTCCCAAGTAGTGATATAGACAGTTTTAGATTTTTCTGGTGTCAAAATTTGCCATGTTGTTGACCTCTTTAATTTATTCTGAATTTTCACAAGAGGAGTTCACGTTTTTTTGGGAAGAAGTCAGATATACAACTGGGAAAATATTGACAAGCTGGATATATTGATTTTAATTTATATATAGAACATATATATGGTGAATACATGTCTTTAATACAATATGTTTATTATTTTTCGGACCAGATTAAACCTTCCCGAGCCTGAGTTCTAGCACTACTGATTCTAACACAAAGATACGACACCCTATAACCAGAACGGGAAGTTTTCTAGAAACAAGAGTAGTAACCTTTGTTCAACCGTTAGTTTGCTCTGCTTGGATTGAAAGGGTACACAGCAAAATAATAAGTTGGAGTTTGGCTTATCTGTACAGAATAATGAATTGTCACTGAAACTTTGCAATATTTCATCTGTTGAAGCAACGAACTTAACTATCTGTATTTTTGTGCCACTAAAAAAAAACATGTTATTATTTTATAATTGAAGTAATCTCAGTTAGTTATCAGTTTTTGTAAACATATCATGGACCACTTGCCCTCCTGCAAAATGAGAAACATAATTATTTTTTTATTCATTCAGCATATGTATATGATTTTTTTATTCAATTCACAATTTCACACTAGTTTGCCCCCCCCCCCCCCTCCTGGAAAAATGTCTGCGGACGCCCATGCACTTAATCACCCTATAGATTATTAAGGTATTGGCGTTTTGGGGGATATTAGGGAATAACATACGAACAGGCTATAAAATGCAAAGCAGAAGAACGTCCTGCACTTAATATAACATTAGCTTTCATGCAGAGACTATAAAGGAAATGCATATATAAGAATATTTTTCTCTCTCTATATAGTATTTATTTCAATACATCTTGATATCGCCTTGTTAAATATTTACGTAAGAAACTACGTATAAAAACTAATCAACCAATTATTCGCTCAAAGATGGAGATCTTAAATATTTATTTCCAAATTTGCATACGTCTCTCTTGTTCTTAAGGCTTCTTTGGTAAGAAAGCTTGGGTTAATTTATGCTATACAAGCATATTTATTACAGAAACTACTCTATGTATGTATGAAACTTGGGTAAGTGAAAGACTAATAATTTCCTTACCCATTGATCATATAAAAAGTATTTCAAGTTAAAACCAATATATATATATATATTTAAAACTTTATTGATTTTGGATCCAGTAAGAATGTTTCCTGTACTCACAGTAAAACATTGTACACGTACACAAACAACAATAGTTAACCCTCCCAACCTGTTAAAAAGGATGTTAGCGCCTGAAGGCATGAAAGCGATGCAGAGATCAAAGGGTGACGTACAGTAGGATGGTGTATTGCTTAAGACTGGGGAGGTCACGTGACGTAATAGGTTTACAGAGTGATACCAAAGAGTAGATAGTTCCATAAAGTGACACTAGGAGCAGATAGTTTTACAGAGTGATACCAAAGAGTAGATAGTTCCATAAAGTGACACTAGGAGCAGATAGTTTTACAGAGTGATACCAAAGAGTAGACAGTTCCATAAAGAGACACTAGGGGCAGATAGTTTTAGAGAGTGACACCAAAGAGTAGATAATTCCATGAAGTGACATTATGATCGGCTAGTTCCAAACTGTATTAGTAGAAGTGGATAGTTCCCAATCATGTTGCTAGTGGACAGTAGTTCCAAAGTAAGCTACGTAAAGGACTGTTTTCCGTGTTAATTTAGAACATTTAAATCCTAGAAATATGTCATATGAACACTTGCTCCAAATAAATATAGTAACACTGTTATTGTGCTTTCTCAGACAGTTTTTCTTAATGAATAACTTCCTGTAAAACAAATCCAGTCACCTACGTAGACTTTTCAAAAACAGATTTTCTATTATATAAACTATATGAAATAAATATATCAATCATCTGTCAAATTTTAAACTGGCAAAAAGTTAAGCCCCCCAAAATATTTTCCAGG
>NW_013668370.1:74002-76473 GCF_000517525.1 Limulus polyphemus | reverse complement strand
GGATAGTTCTAGAAAATAGGTGGCGCCACACCAGTCACGTGACCTCGATGACGCAACAATATTTTAGGCTACCTTCACCACTCAACCAAAAAAGTTTAGTTTTCATTCGATTATTCGAGGAGCCTTACAAAACAAATATCAGTTTTAATGACGTACTTCATGAACATAAAAATGACAAATGACATCTAAGGTTATATCAAGGATTTGATACTTACAAACTGTGATGAAATTTTCACGTGAATCGATAAGACAATGTTAGTCCGATTCTTCTTACATCAAAATTTATACACATGGAAGCACCGGTACAATCTTTTTCATTGTATCATATAACATAGAATAAAATCATTTTATGTTTCTTTTCAGAACTTTATATAATACATTAGGTAAAATTTTAATACACTTAAACCGTTTTGGAAATAAAAAATCCGATGTAGCGCTTTAAGATTCGTTATATATATATGGAGAGAGTAAAAAACACAAAAAACCGACGTTTTTTGGTAAAATGAAAGATAAAATCTTTATCATTAGCTACAGCCCACTAGTTTCGGCAACACAGTTACCTTAATTAGGGCTAGTGTTTTTTATGCTTAGTATAGCAGCAGAATGTGCCTGAAAAGAAATTATTCGTTATCTATTTGTGGATTCTCGGACGTGAATGTTTCATTAAGTTGTGCAATGCCTAAATACATCATATTTTATCATTTATGTTCGGCTATTCCCATATATCAATGTTCAGTTTGAATGCTTTAGGTTAACATGAAAGACAGTCCTTTTCTGCACTATGTATATTTGAATGTTTTATGTTAATGTGGAAACTGTTACACATGAAATATTAACTTCATTTATTCAAACTATCCCTCCCCCACCACCAGTGGCACAGAGGTATGTTTGCGGACTTACAACGCTAAAAACCGGGTTTCAATACTCGTGGTGGGCAGAGCACAGATAGCCCACTGTGTAGCTTTGTGCTTAAAACTACAAACAAACAAACAAGTATTCAAACGCCTTGTTTACTATTGTTTTTGGAGGGAAATTATAAAGTAGAAAGTTGACCATAACGATAATGCAGAAACTAATATTGTGTTAAGAAGTAAAGAGGATGAAATAATATATAATTTTCGTAATTTGATTCATATGATATAAATGTAGAGTTCGTTTATTTCATGCTATTAAGAAAAATAGTTCTCTACCTAGATTGCAAACTAATTAATGTACGGTGATGACCTCATCATCCACCTCTAGCAAGACACTTTGGAACCACCTGTCTGCATCAACAAATTTTGGAACTATCCGCCTTAGTAACATAATTTGTAACTGCCCACCCCTAGTGGCACATCCTGAAACTATTCGCATTCTGTTGCCATTCGGTAGAACTACGAGATCATGTAACCTTCCTATCCCCACTAGGCGGCACCCTTTGATCTATCTCCCATCCCCTTGAATCCCTCAGGTTTATGCACCCTTTCGATGCAGATCGGGAAAGTTAAATAAATACCGACAATGTAATGTCCCACATATAGTTACTTATTAAAGTACAATTGTTTATATCTCAAATAAGCTGCTTTCAATTCCCAGTCAAATTCAGTTTTGTTTTGGAAATGCTAAACGGCCCATCTTCAAATATGTTTGCCCCCCCCCCTCCCCAGTAGCTCAGCTGTAAGTATGTAGGCTTACTATGCTAAAAAATAGGGTTTCGATACCCGTGGTGGGTAGAGCATAGATAGCTCTTTGTGCTTAACAACAAACAACCAATTTAAATATGTACTGTTTGTCCACTGGTTGATCTGCACTATGTTTACGGGCTTACAACCGTAAAATTAATGGTTCTTTTTAGTTTACTCGGGGCAGTTGGGTCAGTTACGATGGGTCTACAGAATTAACGAAAATAATACATTATAAGTAGTGTATTCTGGGGTGTAGTTGAATAAAGAAACCTTGTATTCTAATATTAACTGACCAAACCGTATTGTGCTTTTAGTATAGAGTTTAGTGGTGCCATCTCTACATAAGTACAGTAGTGGTTTAATTCTGCTATATTTTTAGCCACGGCATAGTGGCTCATAGAACGGCTCTGAGTTTCTGTTGTTGTTTCTTAAGTACAAACCTTTAGCTCATAGGAGGGAACTTTCGATTGATGTATTTGACCACACCCAAAGTCTCATAGATAAATTTATTCTAATCCTGCCTAAAAGAATTCCAAGTGCCGTGGCTATTGAAATTCCCTCTTGTTCTCTATCGACTTGATCAAGTAAGGAATTATTTAGGTATCTTTCTAGACATGAGCACTCGTTTGTTGTTGTTATTTTCTTGTATTTAGAAGTTGAAATATTACATGAAAAACTGATGTTCATTCCTTGTTGAAGTTTTATATGTCTTGGTCCACTTTCAAAAAGTGTTGTTACGTATTATAACTTCGAATAGATTGTTTGTTTGTTTGCTTGGAATTAAGCACAAAGCTACACAATGGGCTA
>NW_013668370.1:31653-73036 GCF_000517525.1 Limulus polyphemus | reverse complement strand
CTATAAGCTATGCATGTTTTTAAATATAAACTTAATCTTAACAACGTTGATATTAAAATAAATACATAACAACAAATTCGTTACAATGTCAACTAGAGAGTAGTTTTTAAAGTAAATAATGAATAAATATGAAGTTCAATGAATTTTTTCAATCAATGGTCACCTCTATATGCTGCATGAAAACGTTGATCACAGTTGGAAGGAGTGAAATAACATAAAAGCAACATTTTGTACATTGATTACCGTTTTATTTAATTATTCAGTGAAAATACAGATGAATTACAAGAAGAAATTTTAATTCCAAAAGCATAATACACGTGAATGTGCATAAATACTTTTAACATAAACGTATTACTTTTTGTTGTAGATACCAAGCCCTTCTTTCCACAAAGATGTAACATTACAAAATTTTCATATAATTTAGTTAGACCTGATCATAAGCTATACCAGTCTAAGACATTTCATTGTCACTTCACTCTTCTCTTCATCTTGATATTACTGCTTTGTAATTAATATTAACTTCTGATCGAATCAAGCTACCTAGATATAGCTATATAACTAGAGCAAATTATAGCTGACAACTGAGATAACTTACAACGGCACATGTTAGCGTTAAATTATAGAGTCTGGTAGCAGGACAGTACAGATAATACAGAAAAAACAAACAAATAATTTTCATTTTAGGCCCACATACTTACCATTGAGCCACTGAGGGCTTTTTATGCCCACTTCTGTATCGAAACACGATTTTTAGCGTTAAAAGCTTTCAGACTTACCACTGAGCCACCGGCACGTCAAAAGTAAAACACAACCAGAATACGATACACACCACCAAATGAGGCCTATATTGAGCATTAGATGTGGTGGGCATAGTGTTGTTAAAATACTATTTTACACTCTGCTTCTTCTTGAAAACCCCTAAAGGTCTGAATAAATAATGTAGATTTGAAATATAATTGGCCCAATACGTATGTCTAATGGCAAATACAAATACAGTTAATGTTAATATTGTGGTTTATAGCACTTGATGTTTGCCTAAAACTTGTTTGTTTGTTATTACTCGTAATGTACACAATGGGCAATATATTTTTTAGCTTTATAAGTTCTCAGACTTACAGCTAAGCCAACGAAAGAGGAGCGGCTAAGGCTGAGACGCCAAACATTTAATATTTTTGTTGTGTTTTCGTGACATATTTTTAGTCTATTTTAATCTGTCTTGGAATACTGCCATCTGAATCAAGTATCAAATTTCCAACCCACTTCTTATTCGGTATCTTATACCTTGTTAGAAATATGAAATTGAGAATGTATTTGATTTCAACAAGATGTCTGAGTATGATTAGCATTAACGTTACATAAATATAACTATATTTTATTTTGTATTAAAGTATTGATGTACATTTACTTCAACATTTTTTACAGCCATAATAAAAATAAAATCTGCTTGAAATCGTATTTTAATCAGTCGTATATTTCTAACAGTAATAAGAAAATATAAATGTATTACATGCAAAACTCAATAGGTGGCAGCTGTAGAACCAATGAGAGAGCAGCAACAAGATTAAAATTCAAAATCAAGGCAGTGTTCGTTTAAATAGCTAGAAGTTTCACACGCTGTAAGTAGAAGATAGTTTTTTTTTTTTATAAGCAAATGGTATTAAAACTTTTTGATAATGTGTTTTGTGTTGTAATCACGCATGTATTGGATCATTCTTAATTATTGCAATGCAAAGGCTTCTACAGTGTAAATCAATACGTTCATGTTGCAACTTATGTGTGATTTTTTATGCTATTACCAATAGTATTAGTATTACTACCAGTACTACTACTAGGGGCTGTAGCACTGTAGTGTAGGGTTATATAAATGACCTTTATTCAAGTTGTTGCAAAAGTTGAGGTTTCTAATTTTTGCAGAGCACAAAGGTGCTTAGAAGTGAAACTTTTGGCAGCAGCAATATTATTTTGTTTTTGTAGCAATTTGATGTTAAAATTAATATTATCTTGTGTAATATCAGGAAAAAAGCACATTCATGTGTTGTGAAACTATGAATATGTCTGCTGTTACTGCTAAAGATGTTTGCTATTTATGTGATAAATGGTGAATTAAATTTATAAATGGCTGGGAAATTATGGCATTTTATTGGGCACCAAGTGGAAGGTGCTTGGTTAGAAACTTGAGAAAGAAGGCCTTAGCTGACCTGGACACATATTGTTGATTAAGGTATCTTGTGCAGCAGTGTTTCAAGTTTCTTTATTAAATATTATCAATATGCCTGTTAGTTGTTTCCCATAAATTGTGCAAACAGATTTCAGAAAGATAGTGGGAAGGAATATTTCCATATTCCCCAAAAAGATGAGTAAAGGACAAAGTGGATAAATGCTATTGGGAGAAAGAACTGGGAGCCCAATATCAATACAAGGATTAGTTTGATCATTTTATTGAAGGTAAGATTATTTATAGAAGTAAGGAAGGAGACTGTAGAATACCTATTGCTAGTTTATAATTCATAGTAAGTAGTCATATCACTATAATTTAGCTGATTAAAACAGAATAAGCTTACAAGCTTTTATCTTTTTATTAGAAATAAAACTATCTGACATTTACAATAAGAAAAAAAAACAGCCCCTTTTAAGGCCTTGTTATTGGAACTCTGTGTACAAATATTCCAAAGAATCTTTAAAATTTAGATAAATTTTTGTTTTTTATTTTGGGGTGATCATCAGATGACCCAACCAATGACTACTATGTTCCCATCATATTTAGTCACTGTACTCCAAGTAGTTCTGTAATTTCTGCAAAGGAAAGCCATTATACAAGGGCCATAAATTGAAAGGAAAGGGCTGAAGTGGCTGAAACAGAGTACAAAACAAGAATTTGAAGAAGAAACATTCAGAATATGCTGAAGTATTGTTAGAATTATTCATACATATGCCACGATTCGGAGATAAAGGTCCAAACAAAAAAGGTTATGGTTGTAGATTATAAACACATCTTCTTAGATCACATATATACATCATTTATGCTTAAACATAAATCTTAATCTGTAGTTATACTGTATAACATATATTCAATTAATGAAACATTACTCAGTTTAATTAAATTTTTTGACATAACTGAAGTAATGGATTTTTTATTTTATTTTTCAGAATTTAATGCAGAAAAGGTCCCATTACTGACAGCATATTAGGCATTACAAGTTGAAAACCAGAGACTTTACAATGAGTTTCAAAGGCTTCAACATGAGAATAAGCTTAAGAAGCAACTCATTAGATCTCTCTTCAGTGTTGTGACTCTAAAATCACAAATTCTGATAAACTTTTTTACTGAGGTTACCTTGCATGTCATTTTCAACTGAATAGTGGAGTTAGTGAATGACTACATAACCCACGTTAAGGGTATTACTATAGAAAAACCATGTTTTATTAATCATAATGAAGCTAAAATTAAATCCCTGTCACCAAGACTTAGCTTTTCGGTTTAGATTGACAGAACGACCTGTAAGTGACCTAATTCAAAAGGCTCTTCAAGTGTTGGCAAAATGACTTGAATTTTTGTTACAGTTGCCAGATTGAGAAACCTGTGGGAAAAAACCAGCCATCTGTACTTAAAGACTCCTGTCTATGGTGCAGAGTCAATATTGATTGTTCAGAATTTTTTTTTATTGAAAGACCATCAGATTTAACAGCAAGGGCTTAAACATGGAGTACCTATACCTATAAGCACCACAACACAATGAAAGTGTTAGTAGGGGTTACTCCAACCTGAACCATTTGTTATCTGTCATATATGGGGAAGTAGAGTGTTGAACAAAATGCTGACACAACAGTGTGGGTTTCTCAATAAATTAGAATTTAGAGATCAAGTCTTATCTGACAGAGGAGTTTTAATAGGAGAAGATGTTGCTAATGCAAAGGCTGAGCTTGTTATTCCTTTCCTCACAAAAGGCAAGAAACAACTGTCACCGAGCAAAGTTGAAATTTCTAGAAAAATTGCTAGAGTTTGAATGTATGTTGAAAAAGGAATTAGGAGGATAAAGTCCTTTAAAATTTTTAGTGAAGTCTTTCTTATAACTTTGCAAAGGCACCGTTACGACATTGTTAAAATATGTACAGCATTGAACAATTTGTAGGAATCTGGTAAAGTAGTATTGAGCTGATGTATTAAGTAGATAGTAATAATTGATTCTGTATTGAGACATTATAAATTTTTTTTGTTATTGTATGAGCCGTTATTATACCTGTTTTCAGCGAATTAGATGTTTGACTTTTTTTTTTATGCTAAAGGACATTCAAAGTGTCAAAACATTTAATTGTTAGAAAAATATAACCATCATATGAAAAACATCTTCAGTTATAATGTTTCTGTATTGTTTTCTGGTAATATGTATTAAAAATGCTCTTATGTATATTGATAATAAATATGCTGACATGCATTTAAACCTAAATAAAATCCTATGACAAGTTATTTATGAAGTCTTTCAGAACATTAGAGATAGAAATAATCATGATTACTTGCAATGTAATTGTAATAATATTTGACTACATTGCTATTTCATGTAATTGTACATGTAGCAAGTAACTGTAATCGATTAAATTACTCATGTAATTGCCCTATGTCTGATTGTCAGGTTTTAGTCATGACAGTATGAATGACTGCAAATGGCTGGCATCAATTTAGTGTAATTCTTTTACATACTAGACAGTATCATTCAGTTTAAGGCTTTTGAACAACCCCAACACATGCATAATGAAACTTCTTTACAGAATACTTGTTGTTCAATGATCTTGTGGCTTGCCACAAATGTAATTCTGATGTATAGATGCTGGGCATGAAAGGGAAGATTCAATATGTTTATACAAGATTTCTGATGGAATTTCATTGAAAAAAAAATTTTTTTTAACTGCATGTACAGCATATCTAAGTCACATGAGACTTCAGTGATATAAATACCCTTTTCAATACAAATGGTTATTAATTTCACTTGTATGCATTTAACTGAACTTGTGAATAGTATCTGTGAAAAACTTTAAGATTCTCATCATCGTTTCCACATAATATTTCAGAACTTGCAACCCTGTGAGTGAAAGGGCATTTAACTTCTGTCATTACTCTTTTTTTTTATCGCAGCATGTACATTTTCTAATTCTATCGGGTGATGCACCCAAATATGGTAGGGATTTAGAGAGAGAAAGAGGCCAGCTTTAGAGATATTGGCATCTAGTAGTCTTAGTGCTTGCTTTTCATATCAATACTCCACTGAGTTGCTGTTGCACTGAATGTACCAGAATAGTGCATAATATATTTGACCAGTTTTTCTGGTGCTGTAACAGCTCACCTGACAATTACGTCATGTATTTTGGATGTTGTTATTCTTCCACATTTGTAGGCAAACCAAAGTGGAAAATTTAACTGATGTCTTGTCATCTCATCAAGGAGGTCAAGAGAATCAGATTTATCCTTCAAATCAACTTTCTCATACAGCTCTCTGTCCTTTTGCTCCAGTTGCACTGATGTTAGAGATGTACTGTGGAATATACAACATTGTCAGGACAGTTGGGAGGCCAATTGTGTAATCTTGTTCAGTTTCAGATGCAGTATCTGTTGCACTGTCCCCTTTGTACAGTTGTTTTGGACAAACAATAAATACTGTAGCAGTTTTTACTTATGTCCCACAGTTTGCATCAGGCGAGGTATCTCTGGTGCAACACAGGAAGAACCCTTGGCAAAATTTCAAATCTTCTTGGGCACATTCTTGCAGAAGAAAAATCAGTGTCCCTTGTTGGCAAACGTGCTACCTGATAAATATGATGAAATATGTGGATGATTGCAATTATGTGTAAATGAAGAAGATTTTGATATTAGCTTTTAGTCTATATTAGTTTCATATTAGCTTCTTATTAATAGCCTATGATTATAAATGTGAGCTATCAAGTTATAAGAAAAAAGCCAACAGTTTTTTACATCTCTTTGAAATTTGAGCATATTTTAGGCACAATACCTACTAGACTGTTCAAGTTTCATGGCTGTAAGTTGACTATTGTGCAGGCAATAACTGAATATTTTACTGAAATGCATAATTTTTCTACATCATGTTAATGTTATGAATTGTACATGTCAGCCAAATACCAGTAAACAATTGCAGAACTTATGTGGTGGGATATTGCTAATACTTCTGTTGTTATATGCACATTAATTTTGTTCAAACAAAACCAGTATTTGAGTTCTTAAATTAATTACTGTCTTTTTGTAAGTATTATTCGAGGTGCAGCAGCTTATGTATACAAACTCTGGATATCCATACGAATGCATGCCTCAACTTTGAAAATCATGTTTCTCCAAGCCTGAAATGAATTGAAATAATCTTTTAATAGAATGGTCATTTCAATGGAAATGATGAATAAAGGGCAAATGAATCAATACATTATCAAGACTTTATAACACTACAATATCTTTTTCTATAAATATGTAAGAAAAACAAACATTACAAAAATTCACAAAACAGCATGCAATCTTTATTAACATCAAATAAAATTTAAGTACAACTACTGAGATGCTTACCCTGCCATACATGTACAATGTGCTGAGTAAATCATCCCATTATCTTTCTTGACAATTATCCTTGGTTCCTTGGGTGTGTCTGTCACACTTTGTGATGGACTAACCTTGGTCTTCAGGACTCGTACAGGACTTCTGGAAGACACCTCGTGCTATAAGATGGACTGAACATGTCCAGCATGATAAAATGCATAAGCATCAAGGCTTTTATAGGATTTTGTGGTGTATACACCTGAACTGTCAATAGGATAAGTAGCTATATTGCCATATTCCTCCTTTGGCAATTTTTTTTAACATCTATCTCACAGTTAGAGTATATGGGTAAGAAACATTATAGCCAGATATACAAATCCTTTTTTCATATCTGTTCTAGGAAACAGTACAAATGTTGGACTTGTTTAGCCCTGCTAGACTGAGTGCTAGTACATGGAATATTCATCTGTCATTATCAAACTGGGGAAAAAATATATGAACAACATAAATAGTGAAAATCAAATCAAAGTAGATCTCTTCCTACAAGAAAGAAAACCTGTGTATCAACATACAGCTACCCCAGCCACATGGAGCTTTACTACCAACAAAACAGCTTTAAGTGCTTTACCTACTTTGGCTTGTTGCGAAACATTTCAGCCGTGAATTGTAACAATGAAGAAGTATCTCATCATTTAAATAATTATATGTGAATGATAAAAATGGGATGGCTAAGGCATGTGTTGTGTATCCTGAGATAAGGAATACCACTTTTTGCAAGTTTTCATTTGTTTTTCCTTTTTTAATTTATTGACCAAGACTTAATTTCGAGGTTGTATAATTTCTAATTAATGCAAGTTCTTAGGTTAATTTATGTGTTAATAGGGTCAACTTTATCTTGTTGAGAGTGGTGTAAAATGTATTTTAAGAACTAATAAGGTGGTAACATAGTTTGAAACCAATGAGAATACTCATAAAGTAGATACCAACAACACTTTTCTCTACCTGTTCTGTCCAGGTACTGTTGTGATATGTTTAAAATTTCTTTTTTTTTTTATAGATTTGTCAAATTCATTCTGCTTTGCGTTTCTGTATAAACCAAGTAAATTGATATTGGTTATTCAATTTGTTTTCTGAGTACCTTTAAGTTAGATTTTAAGTCTGTTTGATGCCAGTTAGTTACTAGTAATCTTGGTACTGAGTGTGTTAATTTGTGCAAAGTTTTCAGAATTTTTCAGCTCTTATTGTTTTCTCCTTCATATTAAGATTTATGTACTATTTACTGTTTTAGTTAATGTATTCTTATTAACTTTCTCTTCCAAGTACTGCACATTGACACATTTCTGTTAAATAGCTGGTTGATTAACTAGTATTATCAAACAGATGTATATTGCTATGACACACTATATCTTTTGTGATTCATTTAAGTTGAGTCAGATATATAGAAAGTGTCCTCACATACAAATTAATTTTAGTTCTTATAAGGCATTGCATGAAAATGTACTTATTTTGATAACCAAAAGGGACACGTTTTCAATTGTAGGTCAAGTTAAATCATAATATAATCTTTAGTAATGCACTGAATAGCCCTGCTTTGATTGTGTAGCTTGCAGATTATGATGTAAAATGATATAATTTTTTAAAATTTAATGTTGATGTTAGATCCAAACATCTTAAGGGCAAATTAATATGTTCGTTTCCAAAACAGAACTTTATAAAAAGCTTTTAAGATATACTAAAAATCATTACTTAAAACTGATAATCATATAGCATTGCACTAATTTAGATTATATAGGCATTCATATCTTGGTTTGAACTGAGTCTTAGGATTAATTTAAATAGAGAAATTAATTCTTACTTACTCTCCCATTGTATGTCATATTTTTATAGCAATAGAGCCTTAATTTTTAGATCTCTATGCCCCTTTTCCACTTTGTGTATCTATATAATTGTACACACCATATCATAAAGTAAACTATTCCACAACTTTTTATCCTGTTGAAAATGCAGTTCTTTTTTTTTCTATGCTTCCAAAATTTGTACCTTTTATACTTAATGTTCAAGTTATTTCCATTCTTGTCAGTCCCCCTATCAGGAAACCCATTAACAAATCCTTAATTCTAATCATGAGAATTATAAATTTTTCACTCGGTACGTACATTACAACTGTTAACTGGGATGCACTTATTTTACATCAGTTAGAATATGAGGTGATTTTGCATAAGGGGTTGCAGAGATGCGATTTCACATATGTTATATTCTGCATAATGGTAAAAAGTGAGAGCATTGAAAATACAATGGGGAAAAAGCCAATACTTTTTTTTTTCATGCATTACGGAGAATGGACCTGCTATGCAGATTTGGCCCTATGTTAACTTTGTTATTCAGAATTGATCAATTATGCAGAATACCCCCATATTTTAACTAGTTATGTAGCTGGCCTGTATGCAGAATACACTCGTATATTAACTTCTCAGACATACATTCAACATCTTTTACTGATGAAAAATTATACAAAATGCAAAGGAGTTGGAAAATTATATGATTTATATACATTTTGTGAAATACCATATCCCATGTTTACTCCCATTGGATGTAATTTAAAGTCAGTCTGAATTAGTAAAATATACATCTTAATGTAACCTGGATAAGATAAATATCTTTTTGTCAGTGTCCTTGATTTTGTGTTTTTTATCCATTGATGATTGAACAAACAGTGTAGGATTGTATCTTGCCAGTTCACACACCAAATAGGGAATTCTGTTCTATAAGGCAACAATTTTAGCACTTAATAGGTAAATAATTTGACCTACGAATAATCCTGGGTCTTTAAAATCAAATCTTGTGAGCAATACCTTTGACATCCATCATTATCAACCTTATCAGACTGCAGGCAAACTAATAAATATCAAATTGAAATGTTGGAAGTTTTAAAAACAAATTGCAACACCTATAATTCTATAGGAAGTTTTGTGTGGGAGTACAGTGTTTATGCCCTCAACTCCTTTTTCATCTAAAGCATTACACTATTTTAAAGTTTTTCACCAGTAAAGAAGTCAAATGAAGACAAGTTGTACAAAATAGTATTATTAAACTTTATTCTGCATCAACAGGAAAATCTATTGCTTAAAATAATATGGAGAATGGAGATTTAAAAAAAATACTGCATTAAAAAAAAAACAGCAAAAGCTCAGTAAAAGATGCACAGTTATAGAAAAAAACGATCATCATGCCTCAAATGAGCAGAGGAAGATGAAAGAAAATAACAGACTAATTGTTTCTTTTGTCGTTGTTTTATCCTGTGATGTCTAACATCTTTTTTGTAATCAAATGTATTTTATTTGTTGAGTGTTTTTAATAAACCTCTATAGTTTTAACAAAATACTGTTACTATTTGACAAACTTAGAAAGTTATATTTATATCTGTGATTCGTACGGTTAATTAATAATGTTGGATATTATTGTGTGCTTCAGTTATATTGCTAATAAGATTTTTTTCACACTTAGCTTGCTGTCTGATTTACTACTACAGATGTCACATTTTGCTTTGGAAAAAGATATAAATAATGCTCTACGTATGGATGGACCTATAACTGTAGGCCCAGTACCTCGATGGCAACGTAAAGCCCTAGAGAATTCAACATCAAGTGTCAACAATTCTCTGAATGCTTCCCAGAGTCTTACATCTAGCTTATCTCAATCTGCACTGAACATATCTTCAAATCAGAATGTAACCAGTAATAACAAAACCCCCAAAAATACACCAGGTGAGTTTGATGTTTCTTTTTTTCTAACGGATGAGATGTGTTATATAGCTGTTCTCATTATATATATGCGGGGTGACTAAACAGATGTGTTCATTTCTTCTTCTGTCATATTTAGCCAAGGTTAGAACAGTATTCTTTTAATTTAATCTTTTGCATAATACTCTGAAGAACATATGGTAGAGCTCTTTATTCCTTCATCTGGATATCTGTTTGCTTAGCCTTGCTATCAATAAAGCTGTGTGATTAGTAAACATAATTGATCACCTGTGAGCATCAATTAGTGTCGCGTAAAACAGTTGGTTCATGGAAATTAGAATTAAATAGAGTAACGTCAAGAAAATAAGCAACTAATCAAAATGAGCATTTCTGATTATTCCAACTATTCAAGCAATCAAAATATTAGCATTATGATTTCTCATTATTACTTTCGGTTAATTGGAGGTTGTTTAACTTAATCAACTAATGTTTCAGATTATACCAATTATCCAAGCCTCATGTGAGAATAATCATTTAAATGTAAGCAATTAATCAATCGGTAAATTCCACTAATAGACCAGTTTTAGCTATCACAATGCTTTTAAGTTTATGAAATTTAATATATGCTGTGCAGAATTTTTAGTTTTTTTGCAGCCTTATTTTGAAATTTCCACAAAAAGGTTTTTGAGGCTGTTTTGAACCTAAATGTACATGATGCTGAGAATAGTTTTACTCGGGCCCTTGAGAATAATAAACTTGTTTCTGTTTTCTAATTTTTAATTATTTGTGTATTATTACTGGTGTTGCTACTGTTTTTTTTATGAATTTTCACAAAATACTTCTTTAAATCTTAATTGCCTGTATAATCTTAGCAACTGAAGAAAAATGCAGTGGGAAATAAACCAATTTTATTGGGTGTTTTTTTTTTTCTTTTCAACACTTAGTTACTGGCTGCTTTTTACTAAACATAATATAACATATAAATGTTAAGTGATTTGTGCACAAAAGACTCCATGCTATTAATGACTAGTAGTTAAATCAGGATATACTAAAAGCAGAACAAGCCAGAATTCAACTACAAGCAGATCCATACAAAGGCTTTTGCGAGCCTTTGTGTGCAGACCTATGCCTACAGTTAATTACATAAGCTTAGCTTAGGCAGTTGTGCTATATATGTATCAAGATAACTAATAAATAGAACATTCTGTAGAATAAGAGATCACAAATGTATTTAAAAAAGTGTATTGTAAACAACGAGAAATTATAAATGTGAACAACTAAAAATGCTGCTAATGACTTATTTACCCTGTTTTTGCATTTTTAATTTTTCTGTCCTTTTACCAGCCACTTTTATGCTTGTAATAACTTATTTTCAATCAACTGCCTATGAGAAAAAGTGAAATAAAGAAAGAGAATGGAGCACAAATTTCAGGCCAATTGTTTTGTGAACTGGTCAAATTTGAGAAATGTCTGTACTTACCAAAGTAGACTATGAACTGAATTTTTAACAAGAAGACTCATTACTGCAGCTATGATTGTGTGAAGCAGCTCAAGGCAACAATGAATGTAATTTGGTGCAAAAATAAATATCAAACAATGTGTTGAAGCAATGATGTGGAAGACAGACCTCTTGATATCTTGACAGGTACATTGAAGGGACAGATGGAAAGGGTTATTTGAGACCAAACTGACTCCAAGTTCAACTTGGTTGGTGTAAACGTACTTGGGTATTTGAAAATTGCTGACTCAGTTATTTTTACCAAAGGCCAAACTTTTAAATACAAAATAATAATACACTCAGGCCTATGTTGAATTGCCATAGCCTGCACCACCTTTTCAATAGTCCTGACTGCAAAAGTGATTTTTATTAGCAAACCTTTCACACTTTCTTTATCAACCAATTTATACATGTATCTTACATTTTACATTAGTAAGAAAGACTTAGTAAAGCTTTGCACCTCAGTTACATACGTAGATATACTGATGTTCTCGTACCTAATTATAAAGGTTTTTTTGATACAGCCGAACATATTTATTCAACTGAGCTCATTCTAGAAAAAAAAAAACGTTCACTAAAAACAAAGCAAATATCTGAAGTTAGGTATCAGCATAATTAAAGTTTTATCGAAAATGGAAACTTTAAACTTTGAAGTTATAAACTTTCAGTTTCTGAATACAAATATATCAATTTATGCCGCAGGATTTACTACTTGGAGCTTGTTAGATGCAATAGAATTTGTTCAACATTACAAGACTTCTTGGATAGAGATGATAATCTTTTTAACAAACAAGGTTTCTTCTGTCACATTTTAAACACAAAATTCATTCAATTCTGAGGGATATTCAACAGATTTAGAAATTTTACAGAATATTGCAATATTTTAAAAACTTTCATTCTTTAATTTTTTCAGAAATTGTTTAGGGTAGTAGTGAACCACTTTAGTGTACTGGCCACTACTGGTTTTATTTCTTATATATGGTTAATACTAGCTATATAACATTTTCTAATATAGTCTGACACTACATCATTAGTTAAGTTAAACAAATTTTTGCTAATTACTTTCTTTGCAATGTTTAAGATTGTTATAACTTTACTTCGTAAGCCTTATTATCATTATTGTTGAACCTATCATGTTCGCATTTTGGCTTTTACAGAAGATTTAACTATGCTTCCTGTTGCCTGCTCCACGTGTTTTAGTGACAGTTTAAAGTAGTAGCAGTTACATTGGACACATTTCACTTAACAGAATCACTATTCTAGCTGTTTATTGTACAATTCAAGTTTTTATTTAATACCTTATTTTGTATCTTCATAAACATTACTTTTTTTTGGCTGTACTCCACGCCTAAATTGTAACATGTCTTGGTAATTTATCTTTGATGCCACATTCCTGTCCTCAGTGGCACAGTGATAAGTCTATGGACTTGTATCACTAGAAACTGGGTTTTGATAACTGTGGTGGACAGAGCACAGATAGCTTTTTGTGTAGCTTTGTGCTTAATAACGAACAACAGCCATATTCTTATGAAGTTACCATATGAAGAGCTACCTAATGGCTTTTCATTCATTATTAGATGGTTTTAGAGAGGATTGTGTAAAGTTATTCTTTTATTATAGAGATTGATTTGCATTTTTAGCTTGAATGTATTTAGGACTAACTTAAGCTGGCCCAACCTTGTGATATATTAAATACCTCTGCCACCAAAGGTGGGTGGAAGTTATGTTTTCACTCTTGTGTGTTTGTCAGCAAGATTTCTCAAATGGCTGAATGGACGTGGATGACAATTGGTATACATTTAGACTATAACCCAACTTAGAAGTGATTAGTTTTTGGAGGGTCAAGGTCACAAAATTCCAAAACAATCCCTATCTGTTAACATGGGAGTGATTTTTCTCACTATTTTTGCTCTATAACTTCATCAAAAATGATTGGATTTTGATCAAACTTGGGGACATGTTAAACGTTATTCCTCACAGCCTTTCCAAAAATGGTCTGTCTGTTGATAACTACGAGCCCATTTTCATATTTTTTGAGAGCTGAATATGATCAATGCTACATGGCAGAGGTATGCATTCTACTGAGTGCCTCTCTAGTTGGAATTGTGATCATAAATATAGTTGATGTCGAGGGTACCCAACTGATGAAATGATATATTTTAATCTTCATAAGTAATAATGCAAGAAAAATACATTGTATTAGATATACTTATTTATTATCAGAATGATTTTTAAAAAAAATTTATTCTAAGTAGGTAGCTTGCTCTTCTTGGAAAACATTGAAGACCAGTGTCATCAGTAATACTTGAATAGTTAAACTGCAGGTAGTAATAATTTTCTGGTTTTTAATGAAAACCAGTGTTTGTTTGAAAAACTGTTTTCTGAAATTTTAATTAATCTAGTAAGTACATAAATTTCTCAAACTTTCACATTTTGCACGATTCATTCATCATTGTGATCTTCTAATGGTTGATGATTGACTGCCTTTTAGATTAACTCCTGCTTCAGCTAGAAAAAGATTGTCAATGAATGAATTTACTTAGCTAAAGTTACTTAAACATCAACTTTTGATAAATTTACACATTCAGATTTATTAAGTGGCAGTAAATCTAGAATAATTAAGTGTTTTAATTTTATTTTCTTGAAGGGAGGAATAAAATTGATCCAAGTCTTTGTTTCTTTGCTTCCACATTAGCTATACTAAGTGAACATGATTATAATTTTAAAACTTCCATTTTGAAGGTAAATCAAAATCAACACCAGGAAGAGCCAAAACACCAAAGACACCAGGAAACAGTGGAGACCGGTTTATACCAAATCGCAGTGGAATGCAGTTTGAAATTGGTCATTATATGGTATGTCATTTCAGTGATTTCACTGCTTAATAATTAGGCTAAATTAAAAATGAGGGAGAATTGTTGAGCTTCAAAGGAAAGGTATTGACTTTCAAAAGGCCCCCCAGTGGCACAGTGGTATGTCTGTGGACTTGCAATGCTAGAAACCGGGTTTCGATACCCGTGGTGGGCAGAGCACAAATAGCCCATTGTGTAGCTTTGTGCTTAACTTCAAAACAAAACAAAGACTTTCAAAAGACATGTGGCCAGTAAGTTATTGTACCAATTTACAAAATAACAAGCTCAGGGTATTTTACATTATTACTACTTCTACAAGTATCTGCAGTTAGTTGTCAGAATTTGAGGCTTTTGTTTTGTTTATATGAAAGATCTGAAACATTATATACAGTTATGGTAAAGAGAAGATCAGGAGAATGTTACTTTAGAAGGTTTTAAGGTGTTCCGTAGCAAGAATGAAATGGAAAACAAGGGACAGGGAGATACTTTATTCAATAAAAATAAAGAATGCATACCATAAGATACATTATCATGAAGATTGGTAAAAATGCTATGGATGTATAAGTTGAAATGCCTGAAGAAGATGCATTTTGACACCTTCAGGCATTCTGATCAGATTGTCAGTATTGATATATGTACTGGTATATTATTTACCTTGCTCGTAGAGTTAACTTGGGGGGGGGGATCTGCATAATAGTTAAACTTTCTTTGTATTAGATGAAAGAATGTTTATAGATTATGGGGTATTATTTTCTGAAACATGTCAATGTTTGATGAGGAACCCACTTTGAGACTAATAAAGCTTGGAGACAGCTTGAAATAATAATGAAGAAACTCTTTGATATAAGTTTAACAGCAAATGTACAACGTTTTGACAAGGTTTTGTCATCATCAAAACCTTGTTGTAACGTACATTTGCTGTTATGTTAAACTTGTATTTAAGTTTCTTCGTTACCCATTCAATCCATCTCCAAGCATTATGTGTCAAAATGTGTTTATCATTGAGGAGAATAAAGCTACAATGTGTAAGAGCACTTGAATACTGTTGATCATAGTCATTACTTTTGAAGCTCAGCTGAACAGGAGAATGCACAAGATAAATGTTATTCACTCTCATTAGTTACCCCCTCCACTTGCCTAAGACTCACCAAATCTTCAAAAACAAACATACTGCTTTCCATAAATCTTTCCAACCATTTTTTAATTAAAACAAACACCATTAGGCAAACTATTATATACTTTTTACACAAAAACAATTTTCTAATTTCAAATTTCAGAACACTAAATGAAGTTCAGCTTGTGTGCAAAATTTTGGCTTGAGTTGTTAGTTATGGTACCTTGACCAGTCAAGGAATTTGCTTACTGTGTTGTGTGATAGTAGCATTGTCTTTACCTTGTGTTGGAGAGATATATTGCAGCTGTTGCATGTGGCAGAGATATTTCTGTATCCTGATGCCCTTTTCTAATTGGTCAACTACAAGGAAAATGTTTAATGTGAAGAGTTTTGATTCTTTTAGAGATTGATCTCTGATCCTGAAGGAGTCAAGACGTGCTGTTTAAATTTTGTGTTGTATCACAACTCTTCGGGCTACTGACCATGGGTGTGTGCTTTTCTTAAGTTCATTATTTCTGTTTAAACGTAATTTACTTTTAAATTAAGTAATTTAATTATGCCTTCATTACTCTACCACAGACTTTCCACTAGATGATAAATCCATTTTAAAACTTTTTTCCCATTTTATCTGTATTGGGAAATAATGTTCATTATTTTTATTCTGACTTCAATACAGTGTCTTGTTTCTTCCATCTGTGAGAAATCACTGCATGAACCTCTCATTTCTGTAGAGATCAGGTGACAGTATGCAAGTATAACCATGAATCATCACACTAAGAAATAATTCTGTCAAATAAGTCCAGTTATGAGTTTTCAGACTTTTACTGCACTCCTAATTGACATTCCTTAAATTATCATTCTATCACTCAATCGGTTCATCCACAGATTATCTGAGACCCTACCAGTTTAACATATTAATTCTCTTCTAGTTGTATTGTGCTTCAATTAAGCTTAAAACCTGAAACATAAGTTAAAACTAGTTTAAAACTAACAACTGATATCATCCAATTTTAGGAAAGTAAACTTTCAGAAGAAGTAAGATATGATGGGGGAGGTTGTTATCATTTTAAATATATAAGAAATGTAAATGAAATGTTTTTGTGATGAGAAATTCATAACAGAAGATTTTATTTTATAGATTTTTAACGGTTTATTGATTCACAGCAGTCAAAAGTTGAATAATTTATGTTGTGAATAGACAAATTGATTCTTAATTTTAACAGTTAACCCGAGATCAGAAATCTGAAGATGAGAAAATGAGTCCAAATAAACAGGAGTATCATAAATCAATGAGTGAAAACATAGCTGGTGATCTCTCAAATTTTCGCATTTTGTCTTATCAGAACAAGGCACCACCAGCCCCTGAAGGTACTGTGTTTTATATTACCAATATAAATGAACTTGTACAAACTTCATAATGTTTACAGTACTTTTAATTGATATTTCTATTTCAAGAGACTTTAGGCCTTTTTTGTTTTTACCTTTAAGTTTTTATTTAGCCATGGTAAAACAAAACACACATCACTGTATAGTTCCTAAATTCTGTTAATAGCATACTTTAATACCAGAGTAGTTTTGGATTTTTGTAGAAAGTAATTAATGAGTTGGCAGGCTGACAAATTATAACTAACATTCACTATTAGCTCAGTTGCAAATCTATAAACTTTACAATCATCACTTTTTCTTTTATCCATAAGTGCCAGTATAGTTTAATAGTTTAAGCTGCTTGTTAGACACACTGGCTATGGCAAATTGTTTAACCATTTCTATAAAGATAGGTCAAACAGTTAAGGAAAGTGGGGAAAATTGTGAGCTTCCCTCTCTTCTCTTCTTTTGTACTTAAATGTGCACATAAACTGTGCTGCTTAGCTAGTCCATTTATTTGCATAATTCAACATTTTCTTTATCTGGTACTAATTATCTAATTCATTATATTTGGTAGATTAGATTGTAGCATTTTTATTTTTTTTGTTTTGAATCTCCATATATTAATTTAAATTGATTTAAGTGTGCGAATAATGTAGCATTATGCATAATTTATGTTTGTATATTTAATTGTATATTAGATTTTTCTTTTAACAAAGGGTGCCTAGCACATTGGAATACAATCTTTTTTGGGTTATTACAGAATTTTGGAGGTTAAGTGGACAGCTGACTAAAACATGTTTGAAGAACTTAGTCTGTAAAAAAGTTAGTTTTTTTTGTATTCAGTATGATTATTCTTTGGGTCATATTTTTAAGTTTCTGAAATATAATTCTTGTATTATAGGTCATGCCAACAATCTCAGGGTTATTTATAGTTCAAGTAAGGCTCCAGCATCTACAAGAAAGACTGCACGTTACATTCCACAGGTTCCAGAAAGAATTTTGGATGCACCAGAGATTGTAGATGATTATTGTGAGTTTCATGAGTTTATATAAAATGTGATCATTACTCTGATTTTGATGTTTAAAACTTTTCTTCACAATTACTCTTTGTGTACACACATGATTACTATTGTGAGATAATTAGCAACAAAATAATAACTTACTATTGATTTTAGACCTGAACCTTATTGATTGGAGTGCACATAATCATCTTGCTGTTGCACTTGCTGGCCACGTTTATCTGTGGAATGCAGGATCAGGAGAAATTCAGCAGTTGTTGGAGATGGAGGAATCTAATGAGTATATCACATCAGTGTCTTGGATCAAAGAAGGCAATTACCTAGCAGTTGGTACAAGTACAGCTGAAGTGCAGCTGTGGGATGTGGAAGTTCCTAAACGAGTGCGGATTATGAGAAGCCACAGTGCCCGTGTAGGATCTTTAACATGGAATGCCTATATTCTCTCGAGGTTAGTTTACTTTAGGGTGAATAGGAAAAAAATAAAAGGAAGTTGACATGGGTGTTATTAACTGTCATGAATTCTATTTGTTTGCACTTTAAGGCTTAATATCTCATAGTATTTATATTGTGCAGCGATATCAACAACTATTATTATTGATTGGTACAGTATTGCAATTTCAAAGAGATTAAGCAGATTAAACATTTTTTTTTCTTTGAGGTTCATCTATTTATCTATTAACACAAATATTTAAATTAACATTTTGGCTAGTTATTATATTTATAAGGAATGATAAATTATGCATAGAAATATTTATATTGTTTATATATATATATATATATATATATTTGTATTAACTAATGTAATTTTTCTCTTTAGGATTAATCTTCAGTGAATACATAAGCCTGTATTTAATAGTAAAAGCAGTTGTGAGCAATGTTTCAAATTTGTTACCACAACTATATATTGCACCAGACCTAAAGATAAAGTGTCCTTGAAATTCCAAAGTTATATTTTGAGTTTTATTTTAACATTAACATGCTCTTTAGCTTTAAAAGTTCAGATTTTGCTTGGAAAAAAGAGCAATTTTGTAATACATTAAAGGGTTTTGGTTTTTTTTATGTTCCAGGTATTTTTGACAATTAATTTCTATTTTTATGTACGATGCTAAAGTAAATTTATGAAAATGAAACTAATTACTTTCTTTCATTGTTAGATTTTTATATTAGTTAAAAATTGTTCTGTCATTTCAGTGGTTGCAGAAGTGGTGCTATTCATCATCATGATGTGCGTGTAGCAAATCATCATGTTGGTTCTTTATTGAGTCACTGTCAGGAGGTGTGTGGTTTGAAGTGGTCACCAGATGGTCGGTATCTAGCCAGTGGGGGCAATGATAATATTTTGAATGTATGGCCAGCTAGTATTGGTCAATCAGATATTCAACCTATTTACTCTTTTACACAACATCAAGCAGCTGTGAAGGTAAGCATTTCTGTTTTGAAACCTTGTACTCTTTTTAAAAAAAAAAAAAAAAAAAAAATTATATATATATATATTGTGTGAGAAATGTAATTCATACTGAAAGATTTAATAAGCATAAACTAAATGCTTTAATCTTGTTTAGAGGTATTTTGATCCCTGTCAGTCTTTTACACCATTTCTGATAAGGCTAGTACTCCTTTGACAAAAATTCTCTTTTTTATATTTTGTAGATTTTTAAAACTTTTTGTAATTCCAGTTTGTTTAGCTTTTGTCTTTGGGTGCTAATTTAAGTTGGTATTTGTTTGTGTGTGTGTGTATGGGTGTATTTTTTTTTTTAATGAAAACAATTTCACTTGATATATGTTTTATGTTATTATAGGTTAGCTAAAATCTTTAGAGAATGTTCTAGTTTTGTCAGTAGTTTAAATATTATTTCAAGGTCATATGTATTACTTGTTACTTCTTATGTTGTGTAATATGCATTTAATATCTTTTATTAATATGTATCAAACTAGATTTTAGACGATGAAACAGTAATGTGCAAAAAAATATTAACCTTGGGGGATATAAAATATTTTTTAAGACTTCTTTGGGTTGATGATTATCAACACAGTTGTCATTATATACAGTTCAGTTGCGGAGTTATATCAGTATTTAATAGAGCCAAACAAACAAAATGTGAAAAGTGTTTCAGTTGTTTTGATTTTCTTGCACAACATGTTTCAGTTTTTTTTTTTCATTACAGTACCTTTAATGTCATGTAAACGTTTTTTCTTATGTATGCGTGTGTGTCACAATACTTGTGTATGCTGTGAATGAAAGGAGTATTAAATAAGAATGCTCCCCCTCCCTTGTATGAAAATGAACTGTATCACATGTTCACAATCTACAATGTTATCCAACCAATTGGCAGAGCCTCGCCATTCTATAAAAGTACAAGTAGTCACGGTATTCGCAGCAGTTGGGTGGTAAATGCATTTGTGCCTCTAAGGACAAAAATGGGATACAAGTGAGTAGAAATCAAAATTATGGATGGTGAAGACTACTTTATATCACAGATTGAGGCAAAAATTCATGTTTCAGTAGGAACAGTAAGGAAACTGATAAACAACTATGTGAAACTAGTACCAGTGAAAATAGACTCAGTCGAGATAGAAAATACAAACTCTGCAAAAGTGATGTTGAGTAACTCAAAGTATACTCATTAGATAATACAAGACACTATGGTAGGGATCTTGCAATTAACCTAATTGTAAGAAAATTATGAACATCATCTTCAGAATAGTAAGATTCACATAAGAAGTGGCTTCAGTGGATGTGTGGGTGTTCAACTAATGTTTAGGAGAAAGATTTAAACCTAAAGCCAAAATTGCCATCATACTTTGAACAATGAGATGAGTAAAGCTGAATGAAGGTGATCTTTACTGATGAATTCAAATTGTTTCATAACAATCAATGATTGTTTGACAGGAGAGAGAATGGTATTGGTCATTGTGAAACATTAATGTTAAATAAGTAAATATGTTATGGATCCTTACCCTATTTCTAATTTATAAATGACTTAAATAGGACCAATATATAAAAACCACTTCACTGGTTTAATCTAGTTCACACCAAAACAGTTTATATATATGTTGCATTTCAGCTTACTACTGTGTCTTGTCATATCCCAGCTAGCTATGACAAGTCCTGCTATTGGGCAAAATCCTCATAGGCACTGGTTGCAATTTTAATACATTTTCCTTTGCTTTTCACTCCTAAAGTTCTTAGGATTGTTTGGGTACTAACACATGTTTGGTGCTGCATCTCAGCCAGTTGTGTTAAAGATCTATACAAAATTATGGCACCCTAACTGCTGACAAGTATAAGTATATATTATCCATCTAATCATTCCTTCAGGAACAAGACCTGTTTTACAGAGGTTTATGTTTCAGTGTGGCATTTATGCCAAATATGCAGAAAGTGTGAAATGATACTCGAAAGAAAAGAGGCCAATAAAATACCTGCATCCATGGCTTGACCTCACAGTCCCACAATGAATATTATTAAGGAAACATGTGAACTGATAAGGTCGAGTGGCAACTAAACAACATAGTTGAACTGATTATGTAGAGTAATATAAATAATTTTATAACAATAATTCAATTATACATCAATATTAATACTCAGAGCAACATAAGCACTCTATGTATGGGCTTGGTCATTTTGACTGACTTTGTAACCATCATGTAATAATAAAATTATACATACGCTTACTGTATTAAAAGTTAGTGTTCTCACAAAATCTGGCAAGCTTTTAGTAATTACAAGTTTTGTGTACACAAAATCAGATTTTTAAAATTTTACCAAAGATTTGTCTGTGAATCTTCAAAACCTTTACTAAGTCAGAGTACAAGGTGATTTTCATATTAAGAATTTTTACCCCCATGTTGCAGTTTTAAGTTGTGTTTTTTTTTTTTGCATATCTTCTAAAACCTCCTAAATGAAAATCAAAAGTTATTTCACTAAAATTATTTTAGCTGTTATGTTCTCTACCTTAACACTTAAGTATTGCAAAATCACCATTGTAGAATAAAATGGAAGTTTAAAAAATATGAAGTAAATAATCCTTTTTTCTTTCTAGAATAATTGCACAATGTATCAGATGATTCATTTTTATGAAAATTACTAGGGCTGAACATTAATGCTCACAAATTCCTGGTTCATGTTGCAGCTTTCCTAGTAAAAAATGGAAGGAACTAGAAAAGAATTGGTAGTTAATATTTCAAAGAAAATATTACAAAATCTTACTGTGGAATTTTAATACAACCATGATATATGAACTTCAGTCATTTTTCCTGCAACATTCTGAGCACAGAAGGTTATTATAATTGTGATTAACAAGCTTGTTTTGCTTGCTGTTGCCATGTTGTTTTTAAACTTCCCACTTGAGCTGCAGGTTAATCATGATAAAATGTGGATTATGAGACTACAGCTTCAACTTGTTGCATTGTTAAAATAATTAGCATGTGAGCCAGCCAGCTAGACTGGCACTTTGCACCGTTTGTCAGCCCACATGGTTAGAAATACAAGTGGTTGCTTGTTGGAGATAATAAAATAGAAATAATGTTAGGGCTGTTGGCTTCTAATGCTTTGCCAGCTTTCAGCAGTTTCAACTGCAACTTGTAATGACAAATTTTTTTTATGCCCCCACTTCAAAGTAGATGGGCTTATTGGTTTTCTCCTGTCTGTCCATCCCAGTCTTGTAGACAATATAACTCAAGATTAGATGATGGATTTTGACCAAACCTGTACAACAGGTACTACCTACAAAGTTCTTGACCTGATTAACTTTTGAAGGTTAAGGTTGAAAGGTCATTGGTACATAGAAAATATGTCCCCACCTTGTGGACATTTTGATAGAGGAAGAATGGATATTGACCAAACTTGTATAATGGGTGCTACAAAGTCAGACTTGATTAACTTTTGTAGGCCACAGGTGAAAATATCACTGGTACATAAAAGTTCACCCCAATCTTATGGACATATCCAAAGATTGGATGAGTGGATTTTGACCAAATTTATATAACAGGTACTGCATCATCAAATTGGAGTAGGAGGGGTGGGGTGTAACAAGACAGTATACAATTAGTATAGAGTGGCTGTAAACAGTTGTGTACTGTAGATTTTGTCTTTCCAAACTCTCTACATAAATGTTTATTAATTAATTTATTACATGAAATATTTAACTATGGCACAGTTACAGCTGACTTTAGAGAAGGGTGATGTTGTTGCTAGTAGTAGCTCCAATCATCTTAGGGGGAGATAAAATGGTGAGCATTTGCCAGTGTCTTCAAAAGATTAAGGTCAAGGCTTTGGTAATGGTTTTTATTGTTGTTGTTATTTTAATGTTTTTTATACCAAAGTATCATTTTTTTTTCTGCAAGAAGTTGAAATATCATTAAAAAATGAAGGTTATATAAGAGGGTGGTCTTTAATCTGAGAATGTGAAACCAGAATGAAGATATGCAGTGATAAAGTACAATATTATTTTCGGGGTAGCCATTGGCCTAGGATGTCATAGTATTTGAAAGAGATGCTAAAAAAGTTGGGAAAAATTTGTTAAATTATTCCAAACAATGTAAAAATCAAGGAAAACTATGACCCCCCCCCCCCACTCCTTATCTTATCTCTTGCTTTGTACTCGTATGTCATCCTGCTTAAGTATGCAAATTACTGGTATGTATTTCAACATATATTTTTTAGGTTTAAATATCAACGCATCTTACACATGCATGTGCAGGTCTCTTAAATTTTGTCTAGAGAATCATGGAAAAAGTTCTTTGAAAAGAACACGATCACTCCAATTATTTTCAATAATAAACACTCGGATATTTAGATACACTAATGTTCAGCAGAAAGGTTGCAATATGTAAATTTTACCTGTGTAAAAGGATTAGCACATATTTACGAGTTTGAGACATCTGGTCAATGAGTGTCTTAACTACATGCATAAACTACATGGAAATTTTAAAAAATGTGTGAGTATACATGAATAGATATATTTTTTACTACTTGCCTGTGGACCACACTTTGAGACTCACTGTTCTATACTAGTTATGGAAGGATGAAATACGTGGTATTTCAGCTCTTACAAATTTAGTAACAAAACTTTCTACAAGATTGATATACATGTATACACTTTCACTTTTTGACAAAAACTTTAATTAAATTAATGACATTGTATAGAACTTAAAAATTTTTTTTTTTTTTGTATATTTCAAGTATAACAAAGAAAACCATCCTCACAGCTCTTTCAGCAGATGGTCCACCCATTTCATGCTTGTACTGTCTGAGATCAGTTTTCAGAGAATGATAAGGATATGATTTTGATAATACTAAAATAGAATGTGACTGTATCCTTATTTTGCTGTCATTTTCAAGAACTGTTCATGGAAAAATTTGTCAAATTTTCCTCAGGAAAGGATAAGTGGAGGAACAAACAAAAACAAACTGAATTAATCTCTTTCTGCAGAGTTATTGGCAAGCAACTTACATCAGTTTTCCAGTTTAATATTGATATTTTGTAGGTAGTCCAATTTACTGAAGACCTGTAATAATTTTCATATGAGGATAAAAGTTATGGATCATTATATTTGTTGGGAAATTATATATTTGTATGTTATTTTCTGTAACATTTATGAAGCAATATTCATTTTGTGTATTATTATTATACACTATTGCCTGGTACAAAGTTTTACCATTACACTTTGCCCATTGGACATGTGGTTTGTGTTTCTGCATATCTTTCATTCTGTTACTAAGATAAAAAACTTTTGATAGATTCTGAAGGAGCTACGCAAGCTCCTAAAAGTTTTAGACTGCAAAGTCTAGTGTGTACGCTCGTGCGCGCGCGCGCGCACACACACACACACACACACACACACACACACACACACACACACACACACACACACACACACACACACACACACAAAAAAATTCACACCTCTAAACCTCAAATAAAAACTATGTATATCCTTTAAATTTGCAAATTATCAGTCACACACACAGAGTAACAAATGTATTTCAATTAAACATATTACATTTCTTTTATCTACAGTAGGCCCTCAGTAAAATTTGACTGTCAGCTATTGAAAGAATATATAATATAATAAAAATTACAAAAAGCTTTTCAAGTGTTATATATGAAATCATTTTAGTCCATAGTAGCATTAACCTAAACCATGGTTTCTTTATGAGTTCACGAACGATGCAGTGTAAAGTCCGAACTGCTAAATGTTACAAACCATAAAAATACGTGAATAGATATATACATGGAGCTTGGATGCAAAATGCAGAATACGCCATCTTGAGAATATTAAACTGCCAATGACATTGTACTGTTTTTATTCAATGTTAAACAACAGCAAAATATTCATTTATATTCTATTTTCTTGTGTTGGTTTTACAGGGTGTGAAGGGAGTAGATATATTTTTCTAGCATTTTGTCCCTTGGACAAAGATATTTACAAAAATTCTACATCCCTGCATCTACAGCTATACAATTTAAGATCAGTTATTTTATTCATATTAAAGTTATATAAACAGGTAGCTTTAGTTCAGGATATCCAAGTGTGAACATAACCTCATTCCAGCCAACATTTTCCCCTTGGACAAAGAGGTATTGACAAAAATTCCACATCCCTGCACATACAGCTATACAATTTAAGATCAGTTATTTTATTCATATTAAAGTTATATAAACAGGTAGCTTTAGTTCAGGATATCCAAGTGTGAACATAACCTCATTCCAGCCAACATTTTTCCCTTAGACAAAGAGGTATTGACAAAAATTCCACATCTCTGCATCTACAGCTATACAGATCAGTTGTTTTATTCATATTAAAGTTGTATAAACAGGTAGCTTTAGTTCAGGATATCTAAGTTCATTCCAGCCAACATTTTTCCCTTAGACAAAGAGGTATTGACAAAAATTCCTGTATAAACAGGTAGCTTTAGTTCAGAAACATAACCTCATTCCAGCCAATATTTTTCCCTTAGACAAAGAGGTATTGACAAAAATTCCACATCCCTGCATCTACAGCTATACAGTGTAAGATCAGTTGTTTTATTCATGTTAAAGTTGTATAAACAGGTAGCTTTAGTTCAGGATATCTAAGCGTGAACATAACCTCATTCCAGCCAGCACTATGCAGTCTTACTAGTACTTGGCCAATCTTGACATTTCCAGTTCTCAAAATTCTTTGGGTATTAGCATTATTATGATGGAATATGACTTAAATACCATGAAAAATCAATATTTTTTCACTTTCAATATGGGTATACTCTATGAATATGTGTTGCACGTCATAATTCTTAGATAAATACTGAACAATCAGAAAAAAGTCTTACACACTACACCCTAAACTGGGAATTTTCCTCAGTGCTAATTTTGGTGTTAAAACAGTACTCTTGAATATTAAAAGATATGATAGCAACTGTGCTTTTTTATAAAATTGAAACAAATACACTAAAAAAAATTAAGTTATTTAATTTACATTCTTGACATAGGAGTATGCTAAACTGAGTAAGCATACATTTTAAGTCTGTTGTATTTGTATTGACTTTTATAAATGTTTACCTCCAATAATATAGTAAATTTTCAAATATGGAACTCTTATGATAAATTGTTTAAAAAAAATTGCAAAAATATGTTGATGGCATGTTTTCTGTTTACAAATGTATTTTTTTTACAATTAATTTAATTTATTACAACAGGCTGTTTCTTGGTGCCCATGGCAACCTCATATTTTAGCAAGTGGAGGGGGTACTGCAGACAGGAGTATAAGATTCTGGAACTCTAATCTAGGAAGCTGTTTAAACACAGTGGACACAAAGTCTCAGGTAATTTTAAGTAACTTTTCTAAAGCAATCCCAGTTTGGAGTCCTCTACATCCTCTAAGCTTTTAGGATATCGTTTAGTATTCTCATCTGGGGTACTATATGCTAATAAGTGTAGTCATCCACATTAGTGTAGAAAAAATTTATGTTGACTTGCAACATTTTTTTTTTCTAAATTAATGTATCTCATTTGCAAGGTTTGTAATCTTACTTTTGGGGCAAACAATTTTTTCTTTAAAAATATGATTGGCCCCAAAAAATATTAAAAAAATAAACTTTATTTAAATCATCAGTATGTGGTATTGGATATTGAATTTGATCCATTTTGGTTTTGTATCATAGTTTATGTAAAGTACAAGGTCTTGCAAAGTTTGAATTGAATGTGTTCCATACTCTATGTAAAGAATGATGGTAAACTGTACCTTCTACACGATTGTAGAAACTTGGTACAATTGTGTGAATCCAATGCTCTTTACTTAACAAGAAGTGTTGGATTTACCCATAGTGACTAGCATTACCCACATAACTGGTCATTTTCATTCAACACAGGGGAGGCATTAACTTGTGGATATTGTCTATTCTGCCACAGAAGGAAACTACTGTTGTTGACTTTCTTGCGGCATTACAGCAATATACTGATAGCTAGAATGAAACAACTTTAATGATTTTCTGGACCATATGTTGTGCAAAAACTGCATAGATACAGGTTAAATGAAAATTAAAAAAATTCTACATTAAAATGAGAAGGTAAAAAATGCATTTAAGCCTGTATACCACACTTTTCCTTCTTTCTCTGTTTCAGGATTTTCCTCAAGTTGGCAATTAAGGAACTTTAAAACTAACTTCAATGGCCACATCTCCTTACCGCACTAATTGATTCTCTTTTTCTTTTTTCTCAAATTCAATTATGACCTTTCTTTATTGTATGAGGTTGAAGATCTTGTTCTTAATTTTCTGATCTGGTGGAAGGTTGATACTGCTACTACTACTACTACTACCCTTGTTAGCACCAAACCTATTTTTAAGTGCTACCACAGCAACTTTGGGCTTGATAGATTTATTAGACTCAACAGAGCCTAACAAAAAGTCCATCATGATGATCATATTCATTGGTTACAAATCAAATGTCTTGGAACCTTGCACATGCAAGCAATCAAGAGAATAATGGTGATTGACATGCTTAGGAGTAGTTAAGTTCCAGTAATGGTCAGTAAGACTTGGAGCTATCTACTGAATATCTGTTGGGCTCTGGTTTGAAAAACTGTTTCAGTGATGGGTGAAGAAGGCTCATGTAGTAGATCTGTCAGTTACACAAGCAGGTTCTCCATTGTTTCCATAATGGTTTTGAGATCTTCAGTCTTGCGTAACAATACTGAACTACATTTAAGTGTTTACGTATATACATATATTGTTGATTCTTACTCTCGAGAATCTTCTTCAACTTTGGAGATTAGGCGGGAGTTTTGCAATACATATTTAACAGTATAAGCTACTCATGTTTTAAAAGATGAACTAAATCTAAACAAATGTTGATATTAAAATAAATATATAATATCAAATTTGTTAAAACATGCAGTCTTTGTGTGAGATTCGGTCAGAGTCTAGGACAGATGAACTTTTACTCTTAGTATTCAATGGATCTGTTTTTGTGGATCCTATCTGTTACTCTGAAAGGAATGATAAATGTGAGAATACTATGAATTGTATAAACAGGTAATCTTTATAAACTGTTGGAATAGAGGAAGGAGTATCATTTTACTTTTGCTTGTTTGACTATTTTAACAATTCATATTATTACCACACTGACTGTAATATTTTGCCAATCTTAGTTCTTTTTTTTTTTTTTTTTATAGAAGTTTGTTGATGATTTAAATGTGTTATTACAACTGTGTCTTGTCTAACAGGTGTGTTCCATTCTTTGGTCAAGTCACTATAAGGAGATTATTTCAGGCCATGGTTATGCAAACAATGAGCTGATTATCTGGAAGTACCCGAATATGGCAAAAGTAGCTGAGCTTACAGGTGTGTTTGTATCTTATTAATATTATAATTCTATATGAAAAATGAACTTTATCTTATACTACCAGGAATATAGAAAAAAAATTAACATCTAATTTTGTTTTCAGTCAATACTGTTCTTGGAACCTCCAAAAGTTGTGCAAGAATTATCAAAATATTTATAGAATGAACATGAAGATTTGGAACTTAAAATACATGTGTATGTTTGTGTGTGTGTTTTAATTCGATAATAATTACTTTTGAAAAAAAAAAATCCTTTTTAGGCCATACTGCACGTGTTCTCCATCTCTCCATGAGTCCTGATGGAACGACAGTTGTGTCGGCTGGTGCCGATGAAACCCTTAGACTCTGGAAGTGTTTTGCTGTTGATAGCATTACAAAGAAAAAGGACACAAGCAGTGGACAAAGATCAACTGGACCCATGCTCCTCAGCATAAGATAACTTATTTGTATTAAAAAAAATTTACTTTTTTGATGGTGTGAAATGTTTTTTGAAGTATTGTGACATGCAGGTGTATGACTGTAAATTTAGTTTTTATAAGCTTTAAGAACATTGTGGTGAAAAGTATACAGATATATTTTCTTAGTTTACCCTTTTCCAAAGGACTGTGACATATCCTATTCTAGGTTATATCATTAACTTTAGCATTTCATTTAGGAAGAATACTGGAAAACCGTTTTCTTCATTTCATGTAATTATTTCAATAGCAAAGTTCTGACCTTTGAATCATTTTTTTTTATAGTTTTGTATGAATGGTTATTTTTAATTAAAAGGAACATTTTGTATGATATAATTGTTGCAGTATTTTTAAAATGAGCAGTAATGTTTCACATTTTAAACCTTGATTTTCAAGAGACATACCATTTTCATGAAGTATCTTCTGTTTAAAATATACAGAGTTATAATTGTTATCACAAGTACAATTGTTTTAATTCAAACATAGTTAAGGGGCTGAATTGAGCAAAAAAAAATATTCATTTTTACATGAACCATCATCATTGATAATGTTTTGGTTAAGTAGAATTTTTTAGAGTATATTGAATGAATACTTTGAGTGTGTGTGTGTGTGTGTGTGTGTGTGTGTGTGTGTGTGTGTTAAGTGAGTTACATAACTAGTTTCATCTTTTGCAAAGTTTTTTTAGGAATATTACATGAGCGAGTGTGCAGCAATTAATGATTGAAGCTTTTAAATCCCTATTTCAATAGTAAGTTTACACACTTCTAGTGCTAAAATCTGTGGTTTGATTATCCACAGTGAACTTAATGTAGATAGCTCATGCCTTACATGTAGTAAAGAAGGAATCTTAAAAAAAAAAACTGTTACATTTGGAAACTTAATGAATAAACACATGCTAGAGTGTGACAGTAATTAAAAATGTCAGTTAAAGAGAAATGTTTCAACCATTAAAACATAAGTATTGTTTGACTTTATTATATAATGAATTCATAAAATATAAATTATAGTCGTAGGATAAAACCTAAAAAGACGCTTTATTTTTTTAAAATTTGACAAAAATTGCTACCTGTACAAGAAAAAATAATCAGTGTAATGAAAGTTGTATAAGAATAGCGTATGACAAGTAAATATACATTAAAAAATTTTAATATTATAGTCCAAACCTTTCTTTAATTATATAAGATATATAAATTTTCTTGAGTAACACAGAAAAGATATTCTGCATAATATGCAGTTAGTAATCTTGAATATAGTTGAGTGATTTGTCACCAGAACAGTACTCCAAAGTCTTTTGATGTACATACAACTCTTCTTCTTCAAAACATAATGAAATGTTATACAGAGTGGGAATATTAAAACTTCTTATTTCAAAGTTGTTTTTGCAATATCTGAATAAGCTGGATGTGGCCTATTGGTTACGTGCCCAGACTGAATTTGAAGATTCATGGTTTGCATCCTGTTGTCAAAAGAATGTCGTTACACACTTTGAGGCCATCGGTGAACTATAATAGTGATGAGAAAATTCCATTCTTCATTCAGATAAAAGAATTGCAATAAATGTTACTTTTCATTAGGCCTTCATTCTTGTGAAATTAGAGAAGTCTAGCACAGATAACATTTGGAACTTTGAACATCTAAAACAATTTACATTGTTCTGCTTATCAACATTTTTTCCCTCCTTATATCACGTATCTATTTTTTGAATATCTTAATTATATAAAAGAAAGTAAATCCTTTGTATGGGTCTCTTCTGGAAACTAAATAACTTCTATTCAACAGTTCTTCAATATGTGTAGAAACTTTTGAGGGTTTCTCTCATTGCACATATTACAAAACATTCTGCACTTTTCAAAGATAAAGTGAATTTTACTATCTTTATGGTATCAAAGTTTTAATACTATTGATATTTGTAGTTACCAAGTATATGGGAATTATGAAGAATGATAAGTATTCTCACCCTGGCTCATTGAATTGTCAACAGGAATCAGTGAAGCATTACCATAGTGTTGAAATTTACATTCTCTAATGGCATGGAAGAATTAGTTGCATAAAATGGAAAGAATGACAATTTTGCTCAGAACTGTATGTTAATGACTACTCCAAACAACACATACAAGGAAGAGAACCTCTGACTAACACTAATATGCCTAATTGTGTTTTATCCCTTGGAATGGGCTTATCTCACTCCAGAGAATAGACACAGACATGGATTCAAGTTGGTACTAACATCTATTGGATAGCAAGAATTTAATTGAACATTTATGATCTGCATTCAATTTAGAAGGATGCTAGGACTACAAGCAGAACATCTACATGGAAATTTAAAAAATTACTTAAGTATATTTGAATAAAAATACATCCTACATTAGTTATGGAATAGTGAAATTAGAAGTAATTTTGAGACATAGTCTTGTATAAACTTCAAAAATCAATTGTTACCAAGGGCATGTCATAAGAGTTCTGTTTGAATGAACATACTGATCACATTTAGGGTCAGAAATAACTGTCATAGTACTCTATGCAGTGTCTCAACAACATAGAAAGAAGCTAGCATATGTTACTAGTATATGCTTAAAGCAATCAATTTACTAGCACCTCACAAATATACCTTGATAAAAATGCTATATATTAAGTTTTGTTGTCATGCCATGGGCCAAAAAGCATAGAGAATTGTCAGTAGAACAGAGAATTTGCATAAAAGCTTTATGTGATGCTGGTTGGACACTACATGATCAAATATTCTTTTCTCATTGAGTCTCCCTGATACCGTAGATATAGATACTTTTCTGTCATTTGGTACATGGTCGTTTATCTCATGCTGGAGATCAGAGGCAGTCTTCCTTCTGTCCCGAAAGCTGCATAAATGAAGATGCTTAACATCAGTATCATTGAGCTTAGGCATTCAGCATTTACCTTTCTAACAATCTGTTGTGTACTCGACAGTGTTTGGGAAGCATTTCAAGTCTGCAGCAATTTGTCAAGTCAAAAAACCTTTATTTCAATCTCCAAATATTGTCAAGAGACTGAAATTTGTTAAAAAGTGCAAAAACAGGACTGTTAATGATTGGAAAAGGGCGTTATGGACGGATGAGTACAAGTTTAAAATATTTGGTTCAAGGCATAGGTTGTACGTGCGGCAGAAGAAAGGTGAAAAATACTTACCTTCAATGCATAGCACCTACTATGAAGCATGGGGGAGGCAGTGTGATGGCTTGGGGGTGTTTTTCTGCTGAGGCGACAGGAGATATTTGCAAAATAGATGAAATAATGGACCAGCGCAAGTACCATCAGATACTGATCCGTTATGGTATACCTAGTGGTTTACATGTTATTGGTAAAAGATTCTACTAACAAGAAGATAATTATCCCAAACACTCATCCAACCTATGCAGAAATTACTTAACTAAGAAAGAAGCTGCTGGAGTCATTTAAATGATGCAATGTCCCGCACAAAGCCTCGAACTCAACCCAATTGGGTAGATCTGGGATTTGATAGATCAAGAGTTACTTCCAAAGAAACTTTATGGGAGTGTATTAGAGACATTTGGAATAAAATCCCAAAGGGCACTTTGATTAAATATGTTGCAACAATGCCTGAAAGACTGTCTGCTGTTATTAAAGCAAACAAAATACTAAGTGTTTACTACACTCAAGCACTTCCACCAAGTTTCTGTTGTACCAAATATGAAGATTAATAATATTGTGATATTTCACCTGTGATTTACCTTCCATTGTTCTTTGAAAGTAGCCTGAAATCTAATTTTTGACTTTGTTCTAACACTTTTACAGAGTACTGTAGATAACCTAAAGGATGCTGGATACCACTTTAAACCCTGGCCTATAAGTGTGGTATTACATCATTCTTTTCCAACTCCAAGTTCTGTGTGGATGCAAGATTATCCTGCTTTCCCACTGCTAGCAGCCAGTGAGAAATCACAACAGAATTTAGAAGCTAGTCAGTATAAACTATGATTTACAATTACTGGGAATAAAAAATATTTTGTTTGCTTAAGTTATTTATCATTCTTCGATGTTCATGTTTGAAGTATTACTCTGCTTAACATTTCCAAGACCTGCATTTAGAGGATACTTGAACTTATCTGTTGGACAACAGTGTAACCGAATATCACAGTTAAATCTCTATAACGTACACCGGAATGTTGTGCATGTTGAGTATTTATATGAAGCATGATAGTTGGTCTGATATGCATAATTTCATGAGCTAAGATTGAACAAAAATAACGTAACAATCATTCTGACCCTTAACTTAATTTTTCTGTAACAAATTAAGATACTGTAACCAAAAAAAGGTCTAGAGGTTTTGAAGATTTAAAATAGTATTCATAGCATATATTAAGTAGCATCAGATTTTTGTATTAAGTGCACATGTTTATAGTAATTTTAAATATTTTTAAGCACGTGTTATTCTGCATGTTGTTGAAGTGTAATATATTAATTGTATTCAGTGATATGTTTTAAAAGTTTGTGGAAAATTACAACATATAAATGATGTTATCGACACTTCATGATGAACACGAGATTAAGATCTACTGTAGATACATTTTGGTAGAAGAGTTTATGGAAGACCAAGATACAGTAATAAATTTGATCATTCAGAATCGCATGTTAGGCTCTCCATTTTCAGTATGCTCTATATTTTCACAACTTTAAAGGTGCTTTTTTTTTTTTCAACTACAGCTGTGCTGTTAAAGTTAAATAGGTTTCAGGGCTGCTGAAAGTTGCATCGTAATTTGTGATCCTGCCCTTCCCCCAGGATCGCAGAAACAAGCTTTGTATGTGTTTGTACCTATGTACAGTTAACCCCTCCCAATTCTGGAGCTAGCAGGACCAAACTTGGTTAGAACGTTACACAGTAGGTTATGGTCGCTGAAAACCGGACCTGGCACTCAATATTTATGTTCTTGGCCTCCCTCTGGATCCCGTAAACGCCATGTTTGAAAAAGTGTATTCGTACTTCCAACTTGTAAGTTAGCGGAACAAAACTTAGAACACCTCTTCGAGTACCACGGGTGGGTCTCCTGAGGGGATGTTATTTTGGGTACGGATCCCACATGTGGTAGCTATAGAAGTAATTGGGGATAATGAAGGTGCTTTATCGGTATATTGGAGTCTGAATTATGAGGGGGGCCTTTGAACTCTGCACTGGAATGCGGATATTTCATGCTAGTATATGTTGTTACGTCTCTGTTCATTAGTTAATTTTCCGTAAATTCGTTCCGACGAAACTTTAGCGATACAAGTCCTTTCTTCAATAAAACTGGTTTATTCTTTCCGAATACAACTTTACGATACACTTAATTTCAACAGTCGCGCTATAACAAATGCTATAACAACGAACGTTAACTTCAACAATACTCTCTGACTGCAGTTCAATTACTCACTACCTACACATTGTACCGTCACGTTGTGACCATCTTATGTATACCAGACTACCCCCAATCTAGTAATCTCCCGATAATCACGAAGGTTCGAAAAAGAAGTGGCGTGATACTAGTCACGTGACCTCGCTGACGCAACAATATTAATTTACATTGTGCACGATATATTCCCAAGTACTTGTGTACAGTGTAGTTAGGAAATAAGGTTTAAGCAGAAAATAGTTTGATTACGAATTTCTTGACTGACAACATAAGTCATAACGTGCTTTCTAGGGCTTTTCCCTAGTGAGAGATTTACGTGCATTTATTTCGCAAAATATTATAAAAAGTTCGATTGCATATGTAAAGAGGTATTTGTGCAAGTCAAGCGTATTATTGCGTGCAGTGCACTATTGTTTAACATGACTATAAAATATGGGCTTCTTTAATCCCTAATAACTTTGTTTTTAACAGTATCTTTGAAACACGCAAATGAATCGAATCGCATGTGCACACATAGTTTTCTTTCTTCACAGCATTAGAGTTTTGATTGCCGAAGACTTTGCAAAGCATTGTAAACTAATAAATGAAAAATCTCGTATGCAGCGACTTATGGTAGACTTATTTTTACACAATTGTCTTTGTAATCTAAAGTCATTTAATCACAAATATGAGCAGCTGACAGTCACCCTGTTTCTAGAAGGTTATATTAAACACACAGTGTAAATGTAACAAAGATTTGGAAAATCTTGTGATTATACAGGTTGATGCAAAAGTCTACTACCATCATAATCATCAAGTCCTACCTATACGGAATGTCCCAACAGGAAAACTTTTACCTATGTTCTTGTAAGGTTAAAGACATCCTTAAGAAGTAAAGAAAGGGACAGTTGGTAAAACTATATATATTAAAAAAAAAATGACTGAAAAATCATATAAAGCTCGGAATTTTAACATCACCGTTTCGTATTTGGAATTTTCAACCTGTTTTTACACATTGTGTTATTTCATAATCATGTTGCATCGGGAAAAAAGTGCGGAAGCTTTAACGTATGAAAATGAGTAATTTAAAATGTAGGTATGTTACTCATTTATGCTAACTTCGAGAAAATGGCAGATGCGTTAGTATTGGAATTTATTTATTTACCAAATAAACTGATTTCAGTAAACAAAACTTCACTTTACTGAGAAAATAATTTACGATAATTTTGGCATTGAGTATTGATTAAACCTACATAAATATATGGTAAAAATAACTTTGTTTTTGTTTATGGCAAAGCTACTAAGCCTATTTGCTACCGTCCTTCATTTTGGACTGCAAACCAGAGGGAAGAAAACCAGCTGGCAGCATCCATCGCTGGTTCCTCGGTTACTCCTTTTACCAGCGAATAGTGGGATTGACTGTAACATTAATATGCCTCGTGGTTGAAAGGGCGAGTACGTTTGGCGCCGGGTTACGATTCTGTAACTCGTAGGTTGTAAGTCAAATGCCCTAACCGCCAGGTACGAAGCAATTTTATAACATGTCAATATATCATTTGTTAAATAGCTTTTGTCAAAAAATCGATCACAGTAAAATCCATATTTTTATATTATTGTTGATATTCTTGACATTTTATTTCATTTATAAAATATAATTTTTATAATGCTGTCAAAATAACAACAACAACAAAAAAAAAAACAACGTAGGTTGAAAAAAATCAATGAAAGAAAAAATAAGACACCTTAAAACCCGAGCGCTTTCGGAGGTTACAACCTTCTTCGCCATTTTCTTCCTGATGAAAAAGGCTCTTCTACCTTTCGAATATGCTCGTGTAATCGGACGAAAATTTCATTTTTTTTTCTATTTCTTTCGTCCCCTCGGTGGCTCAGTGGAAAGTGAGGGCTCATAACGCTAAAAATCGGGGCTGAATACCCACGGTGGACACAGCACAGATAGCTTATCATGTAGCTTTTTGCGTAACAACAAGCCAAATCCTCTTTGTCCGCTCAGTTTAGTTTTGTATTGCAATGGATCTTTTCTGTATTTAAAAGTTAGAAGTGACTTTGCCCACCACGGGTATCGAAACACGGATTTTAGTATTATAAATCCACAGACATACTGCTGTGCCACTGGGGGCACTTGAACATGAATTATAGACCAATTGTGGTATAGTTTACTTAGGTGAAAGATTTGGAAGGCATGTTAAAACTTACACAGGTTGTGAAAATACTTTTATTTTCTAACTGCTCACGAAAACTAAGGAAGTTTGTTTGAATTTATGCACAAAGCTACGCAATGGGCTATCTGTGCTCTGCCCACCACGGGTATCGAAACCCGGTTTCTAGCGTTGTAAGTCCGCAGACATACCGCTGTGCCACTGGGGGGCCAACTAAGGAAGTACTGAACAGCATTAGTTCTCTTTCTAGCAAACGATAAATTAAATCACGACTTAATGTATTTTTTTTTATTTAGAAAGATTAAAAAAATATGAGAATCTTAACCGTAAGTTCGCAAAAATAGACGGCCTCTTTTCATTTTTAGTGAATGGCTGGAGAATCTTTAACTTCCTAGCCATTGAAAGAGAACAGAAAGCTCCGATATTAACTTGTTAATTAACACAAAATGTAATAGTTTTTGAACCTTGATTTACAATATTCTTTTATGCGAATATATTCTTATGAATAGAAAAGAAAAACACATCAAATGTGCATATAAAAGGTTCCACAGTGTGTCAGCAGTTTAGCTTTACGCAAAAAACACAACAAAACAAACCACCAACAAATCTAAAGAAATATAAGGCTTTATCTCGGGACAAGTGGCATTTTGTAAACAAGGAAAGTGATGACTTTAGATTTCGTTGTGCCCTCTTACGACACCTTCGGATGCTAAATCCAACTATAAATAGTTATTATTATCGTTGATTTATTACCAACTTATAAAGGGTCATCATTGGTAACTATTATGTTTTTAGCTACATATTTTGTTACGAAGGTGCAACATGGTTGCCACGGCATCTCTTATGAAATTCCAACATCTTTGCCTATCTTTCACTTATCATTTTCCCGTATAATTTCCCTAACAAGAGAGAATTAAAGCTTTTATTTTAGAACATGATAAATAGACAGTACTGATATAAACATAAAACACGTTTCGGCTAAAACTGAAACGTGTAGATAAATGTGACCGGATAAAAATGGCGAATGCATACGCGTATTTCACAAACAAATACATTCGAAACAAGATATTTATATACAGGGTGAGCAAAAAGCCTGGGCACCCCCTCATTTAAAGCTCGTGTGGTAATTCACTGTGGGGCTTTATCAAACAGATTGTGGCAAAGGAAAGACATGAAATAACAGACGCTTTAAACAAAACTTTGTTGAGAGTTTTGCTAAGGTCACCGCCTAATATTCTAAGGAGGATGCCACATTGCACGTGAAGATTTATCATCCTATGTTTTGAAAATGAAGGTCAACAGACAGACATTTTGGATTATTAATATAGCTGTTTTGTTAGTCTGTGTCAATATGCAAGGAATTCTTTCTTTCAAGTACACTATCTTTATTTGATACCTGTATATTTGATGAAACTGGAGAAAGCACCTCGTTTAATACGTTGAAGTGAGTTTCCGTGCAAGGCATAGCAACTATTGGCGTAGATGTTCGATAGTTTGTTGCATTTCGCGCAAAGCCAATCGAGGGCTATCCGTGCTAACCTTCCCTAATTTTGAAATTATAGATTAAAGAGGAGGCGGCTAGTGAACCCCACCCTTCGCCAACTCTTGTACTACTCTTGTCAAAATGGGATTTGATCTTCACTTTTATAACACATCCACAGCCCTAAACTTCGGAGTGCGATTTTTCTTTTTTTGGTGGTAACTGAATGCGAACTTGTGGAAACAGATCCACAGTCTGGCACGCTAACTACTGGGGTGCATTTGGCCTTGAAGTATATGTATGAATAAAAATTAATACAGTCAAGAAACATAATATGGGTAGAGGAGGGTGTGCGTGTGTGTGGAATTATTATTTTTATTCTAATTCTAGAATAAACTACGGTGTCCTTTTTTTGTATAATTCATAGTGTTATAGATAACACTTCAGTCTGTTTCTCAGTAATTGTGTATCCCCTCAAGTAAAATGGTAAGGAAACGTTACAGGACAACTTTGAATGTTTGTTTGTTTGTTCGAAGTTAAGCACAAAGCTACACAATGGGCTATCTGTGCTCTGCCCACCACGGGTATCGAAACCAGATTTCTAGCGTTGTAAATCCGCAGACATACCGCTGTGCCACTGGGGGCGTTAGTTTAAGCCATACTGCAGACTTGCAACAACGTATACCCTGCAAGGTTCCATATATACCCTGCAAGGTTCCGTCAGACTGTTTGATAATCTGTTGCCGGTATTACCGACAGGTGGCAACAGGTTAACCCGATCACACTGTGTCAGAGTTCAGGGGATGTCGGTCTTTTTGATGACCTGAGTGAGAATCACCATGTCCAATATCTAAGAAGCTGCCATGGTAGCGAAATTGTTCAATATTTAGCTGCAGGGTAGGTATCTGCAGATTATAAGTAAAGCTGTTGACAAATCTGGCGACTTTTATTAAAATTGAAAATTAAGTGTAATAAGTAGTGTGAAATTATGAAGTGAATATAAAAACTTGTAAATTCACATACATATGCTGAATGAATATAGAAAGAATTATGCTCTCCACCCCTTCCTCGCGAACGCCCACGGTCTTAACATTAAATTATGTTGTCATGAGCTCTCTGGCATTTTAATTTTTAAATCCCTCCAACTCATATCACCCATCTTTTGGTGGCCTTAATAAATGGGTTAAATTCAAGTTTAATTTACAATTTTTAATTTCGAAGTGTCACATTATGATAAGCGTAAGCAAAACTCTACCCCTAACCAGCATTACCTCTAATTTTACTCTGCACCAGTTTATTGCAAAACCAATATAAGCTGTCTCAGTACGCCTTAACTGGTTCTCTTTGTTAAATTCCATAGACTAACTCTATTTCACACTTTATGAAATCTATAAAGGTTATTACAAAAAATATAGAGAAGAGATTCGATCTGCTTGCTCTGAAAGATTCACAGCAAAGTCTTTAACTCACAAGTCCAAACACTAACTATTACGCCAAGCTGCCCTTTATAGTTCATAGGATTTAATAAATCCTGAAACATTATTGAATTTTCAAAGCATTGTTGCTAGGCTACGCTTCATAAACACAATAACGCATGACAATGAACTGGGAAACTTCATAAACCTTTCACTAAACTGAAACGTTTTACCATGTAAGATTTCATTATTTAGCCCCCGGTGGCACAGCGGTACGTCTGCGGACTTACAACTCTAGAAACCGGGTTTCGATACTCGTGGTGGGCAGAGCACAGATAGTCCATTGTGTAGCTTTGTGCATAATTACAAACAAATAAACAAATTCATTATTTAAAGATGTGTATTTTTTAGTCATTTTGTAACAGTGAACTAAGTTAAAAGGAGCATATAAACGTTTTAAGCTAACATTATTTTATTTTAATAAGTAATAGATCTAAAATCCATTGTAAACAAACAAATTAATAGCACATATTTATTGAATTCGCCCGTTAGCTAAGCAAGAGTTAAATATCAAATTCCAGAGAGATGGCGTTAGTGGATATTTAACCTCTTTCTTGTTTGGTATTGTAGAATGAAATGTGAGTAATAACTTGAATGAACGTAATGACCTCCAGTAGCATAGCAGCATGTCTGCGGACTTAGAGCACTAAAAACCGGGTTTCGTTACCCGTGATGGGCAGAGCACAGATAGCCCATTGTGTAGCTTTGTCCTTAACTTTAAACTAACAAAGTAATGTAGTAGGAAAGAAAGCGAGATAAGAGCGTGTTAGTGAGATTCAAATGATGATAACAATTAAGTTATTAAAACATTTATAGTGTTACGACAGCGGAAGTCACGTGACGTGGAGGAGAAAGAAAATAAACAAGAAGAGAGACTACAACAGTGGCAACTAGAACAAGAAAGGAAACAGGAAGAAAGTCCCCAACAACTACTCTTCAACAACTCTCCAACTACTCTCCAACAACTCTTCACCGAAGTCCCCGCCAATGAAGCATGCAATATTGCACTAAACCTCTACATTAATGACCCCAACAAGTTAATGCACATCCCCAGCACACTTTTTGCTTCTCTCTTAGAATTTACGACGACTAAAACCAACTTCATTTTCAACAACGAACATTTCCTTCAAATAGACGGTTTAAGTATGGGCAATCCTGTTTCGCCCGTTCTTGCCAATATATTCATACCAAAGTTGGCTTGTGTTTCGTACATTCTGCATGAAGTGCAAAAGTGTCATCGACATATCTGTACCAGTATAGTGGGGGGGGTGAATAGAATTTATGTGTTTAAAGAAAGTTAGTGTGTGTTCTGTAGAGTTGAAACCAGGGGTGAATAGAATTTATGTGTTTAAAGAAAGTTTTCAACATCAAATTTACCATAAAACACGAAAACAATAAACAGTTATCCTTTCTTAACCTCAAAATTATTAGATCCGACACTGAGTTTAAAACAAAAATTCACCGCAAAAACACACACACTGGTCTCTACAT